>NW_018397280.1:767404-790831 GCF_002168275.2 Theobroma umbraticum
CTCAAAGATTGGTACATGTTAAGCCACCTTACTTGGGAAGTAAGTAATCGATCTCATATACTGAAGTATATAGGATACTTGAGGATAACATGTAGGTGCTTGTTAAATAACAAGTTCACTGAACATGACCCGCTACGATAACTCTATTTTGTATTTCACTCAAGTGTCTATGAAAAATGTTCTCATGTGATAGTTGTGCAACTAGTCCCTAGACTTGAGACCTTAGGTAATCTTGTATGGGGGATGACATACTTTGATTTCACCCCTACAGGTTTGGAAGCAACCAAATGCCAAAACAGGGTGTTTTTGGGTATGCCATGAAGCATGCGAAGGTGAATGAATGGTCAAGAGAGGATTCATCACCCCAAGTGATATGAGGGGATGTATCTCACTTGTTCTCAATTCTTGATTAACTTGTATAAAGTTTTTGGCCAAAGCATGATGAATTTGAGAAAAGTTAGTTTCCTAAATTCATAAAGTTAGTCATAAATTATGAGAACTAATATAGAATGTCATAAGTAGACACTGAGCCATGCTTAATGACATATCCAGGATATTTGATGAAAGGATCGTATTGCACTGAGAGACTTATCACTGAAGGGCTTTGTCAAATCTTTAATTGATTGTCTAACATTTGGGTGGTCATGATGTATTGCTAGATGCCGCTCATGATCTATAAATATAAATTAATTATCAAATTGATATTTGATCATGATTTATATTTATTGCCAACATGTTAGAAGCCTAATGGATCACACACATTAACTGACATGATTGGGATTAAATAAGGATTATTAATTAAGTTGGACTTAATTGAAAAAGACCAAAATAAAGTGAAAAATTAATTAAGTACTCAAAGACTTAATTAAATTAAAATACAACTGTTGTATTTAAGGTTACAACTTAGTTTGACTATATAAATATGCTATATTAGCAAACTAAAAACTTGAAGCCTCCAACCACTTTTCAGCCGTTTCATAAAATAAGAAAAGAAAAATAGTTTTCTTTGTCTGACAAAAATAAGATTCGGCAAGAATTTTCATCCTTTTGTTTTAGAAACAAAACTTGCCAACATAAGTAAAACCCTACCTTAGAGAAGGTCCTTTTTAGTCATTGTGTGGATTACTATTAGAGGCCAAACACTTGAGTGGCTGAAGATTTGACTAATCCTAAAGGTGAAGAAGCAATTATTTTGCATTTAATTGGCTCTTGATTACGATATCTAGAGCAAAGTGTGTAACTCTTAAACCTATAAGTGTTTATAATTTAGTTTGAAAGTTACATGAAAAATACAAACATTAATCCTGTAGGATTAGACTGTTTCTCTAATTAAATATTAATTTATTTTTATACTGCATTATATTTTAATTTATTGATTATTTTCATGTTTAAGCATGACGTCGAATCTCAACACCTAACTCTTAAGATTTTGCATAAAGATGCATAATCATATGTATGAGAACTCCATGGATTTAGTAGGATACATTGGAAATGTATTATTCATATGAGATGAGCTACTAAATATGTTTTTTGTTGAAGTTATGCACTTTGTTGTATTAAATGGGATCCAAAGGGTTGGATTTAATAGAATGTACAAGTGTATGTATCTCATACACATAAGGAGGTTAGTAAGAGTGAATACAATTCTTTGGCGATACAATTACATGGGGTGCAATGTGTATACAAAGAAAGTGCCCAAATTTAAAATGGGCAAATGGCATAATGAAATGTGACAAATGCATATGATGCACGCAGCATAGTTTAGTTGGAATGGTTCCAAAAAATAAAGAGGACTATGCACATGTATATTATTAAAGTCATATACATCCTATTAAAAGGGCTTTAATAGGAAGATACTTAGATCGTTAGTCCATGGTACTAATAAAAGTTTCTGAACATTGTTAATGTAACAATGGAGCCATACTAGTATAACTTGGGTCTTGTTGGATCTAGATAGAGAAATATGACATGATGTGATCCATAGACATCACGAAGACAGATAAAAGTAATTAAAAACATTGAAGGGCATAAGTGAGTCTACATACACACACGATTGCTAGATGGATTGAATCCACATACGATGAGGTAGCAATTGTCTTTGTGCTAGTAGAAGATGTTGTGATGAGCCCTATAGCCAATTAGGTTTGGTTAAGGCTTGATTCTAATCATGCAATAGTATCATTTATGTTGAATGATTAGAGGTTTTCTTTCATCAATAAGACATTCACTATAATGAGTTATAAGTCTAATTAGATGAAGTTCATGAGATTAATATACCTTGCAAGGAAACTATAATGAGTTGCAGCTATGAGATCCTTCTGCATCAAAACATCATCTCAAAATGTCCTTGGTTAATGTATCATTGAAACTGGACATCAATGTTGCTTAGAGAGTGGTATATTCTATGTTCCTTACTTTGGAAATAAGCAATCGATCTTGTAAATTAAAGTATAGAGATACTTGGAATTAGAATATAAGTGCCTGCCTAGGAGAGCAAGTTCACTGAACATGACCTGCCATGAGAAGTGCATCTGGTAATACACACTTGTGTCCATGCAACACTTTTCATGTGTCAATTATGTAAATACTCCCTAAACTGGAGATACCAAGTTGTCTTCTATGTGGAGTGCTATGCTTTGATTTAATCCCTATGGACGCCTAACTAAGGATGCCAAAACAGGATGCTTTTGGGTATAGTATGAAGCATGTGAAGGCAAATAAGTGGTCAAGATAGAAATCATCACCTCAAGTGTTTTAGAGGATA
Organism: Theobroma umbraticum; assembly: GCF_002168275.2. Taxonomy (NCBI): domain Eukaryota; kingdom Viridiplantae; phylum Streptophyta; class Magnoliopsida; order Malvales; family Malvaceae; genus Theobroma; species Theobroma umbraticum. The sequence continues at coordinate 770,169 of NW_018397280.1, forward strand.
TATCCTATTAGTTCTTGGTTAACATTATCTTATTGAAGTCCTTGGCCAAGGTGACATGGAGATTATAAAACAGGTTTCATAACTCTCTATAAAGCTAATGCTATAACTATAGGAACAAATATGGAGGTCAATAAGAGTAGACATTATACCAAGCTCTTATCATCTCTAGGATATATGATGTGGGAATGAATTACACTGATAGATCGTACATTGAAAGGTTGTCAGAGAACCCTTTAACTCTCTTAACAATTAGGTGGCCACGACGCATTGATAGATGCCAATCTTGGTTTATGGAATTGATTATAAATTAATTGATTGAAATTTATATTAATCAACTAAGTCATTAATCAATTCCATTACCAACATGTTGGGAACCGAACGGGTCACACATAATGATTGCCTTTGAATTAAATTGGGAGAGTGATGATTTAAGTTAAACTTAAATCACATGCTAGGTAATTAATTCCTATAAACTTAATTGAAAAAGTTTAATTAAATTTTATACATAATTATAAATAGTTATAATTATAAAGCCTTGATTGCAAAATATAAAGAAAATTAATTTTGATTTTAATTTCCAAGAACTTAATTAAAAGAGTTTAATTAAGTAATGGGCTTACTATTATAATGTGTTATAATATTGAGGGCTTAATTACAAAATTGAAGTTATTTTAACCTAACTATATAAGTCACCTTTTAACTATGTTCCATATACGAGTTTTTCACAATTGAAGAAAACATAGTTTTTGTCAAAAAAAGAAAAAGTTTTATTTCTTTACCACCACTCTCTTTGTGTGAAAGAGAAAATTGCTTATGAAGCAATTTTCGAGAGAGGTTCGACTAAGATTGTAAAAAAGAAGAAAAAGACAATTGTTGTCCTATTTGCTAGCACAAAGTATAGCTAAAAACTCCCTCATTTGTTGAAGGTTCAAGCGTAATTGTGTGTACTACCATTAGAGGCTAAGCACTCGATTAGCTAGGGTTTATGCTCCTTGTGGTGTTTGTAGGATTTCTTCAAGAAGTGCCATAGTGATTACAAAATTACTTCGTAAGGTAACTTTTTGAATAATACTTTATTTTATGCTTTTATGTGTTAAATATCACCAAGGTAATCCATGGTTGAAGGCATGTTTTTGTTGTTTAGTTATAAAGTTTTAATTTTCTTTCGGCTGCGTATTTTAAGCATGCCGTCTATAGCTAAACCCATCAAACTCAATATCACTTGACGATCTTGTGTGTTATTTGAGAACAGCATTAATTAATTCACTTAAAGTGCTAGACTCAAATTATTTGGTGTTGTTTTATTCCAATTTAAGGTTTAAGAAATTCCCAATTTCAAAACACTTAAAGCAAACCATTTTAGTTCTTATTTCTTATTAGAAATTCATTGAAATAAAATTTTTCTTTTAAGAGTTTCTACTTTAATTCTTTACATAAATTAAAACCTTTTTATTTTAGGTAAACTTACTAAAATATATCTCAGACAACATTTTAATTTATAGCACTTAGAACATGAATTAGTTTCCAAGATTGTATCTTGTTCAAGTTACCTAAATAGTGACTTAACAAATCTTTGAAACTTCTAGTCAAACCAAACTTTTAAAAAAAGTTCAATGCTATCACATAACTTTAGGAATTTCTTATAAAGTAGGAAACTATTTCCTATGAATTTCTCAAATTAAAATACTATCCTTAATTTTATAAATTTCTTTCAAAGTAGGAAACAATTTCCTATTCTTTTGGAATCACCCAAAATTAAAATCTTATCCGTAATATTAGGAATTACTTTTAAAGTAAGAAACAATTTCTTATTTTTTATGAATCACCCAAAATTAAAAAAGATGGCATTTAAGTACTTTTAAAACTCCATAAATTATGAGTCAAACTCATGGAAATGCTGCTGAAAATTTCCATCCAGTGTGTTTAATAATTAAACACAAAAGTCATGAAGCCACCAAAACTGATCATAGCTGCCCAAAATTTTCTACATTGAATCTTTGTCTTTTTGGAACTTGAAAACATGATTTTTACGAACCTTTCTCATACTAAATCAAGTTTGGCCAAATCATGCACTAATTTAATTTGATAAAACTGATTTTACCAGTTAAAAACTACTTAAAAGACTTACCCAATGTTAGTAAAAATTAATTGGCACATTAGTCTCCAAAACACCTCAAAACAATTTGGTTTTAACTTGGCTTTGCAATCCTTTTAATCCAATTATTAATAATTCTACACTTTATTGTTGCTCACAACATGAGACCTCTGGGAGCCAAATGTGGAATTATGACAACTAAAGAAATGTGGTTTACACACCACATTAAACGAAGAACACCAATTGATCATGCGTAGTTTATATTTAGAGACATGAAACCATTAACTAAAGGAGCAGAAAAGAACCTAGTTTATGAAATGGCAATCTCAAACCTCATTAGCAAGTTGAAGATTGACATTTATACTAATATACCCAAAAGGTAAAGGAAAAGTACAATTTTGAGCAAGAACGCTCTTAGAAAAATGGGATATGAGTACAACATTGATTTAAACAGTTGGGTTCAAAAGAAAATAGAAGAAAGCTCTAACTCCAACCAAACCATAATTGTGTAAACTTACATTACATTTGCATCACATTGCATGTGAAACATTTGGTTGACAAACTTGGTTTAGTACATACTTACGTTTATTATTTGTTTTAATGCTTTGTACGCAATTTAGAATTTAATAAACATCTATTTTGATTATTTACTTTTGCAGTAATAATTATTTATGCATACTTGTGCTACTAATGCTTTATTCTTCCCTATAAGCTTTTATTGTGGTACTCTATTTTCTATTCCTTTTTATAAAACAGAAAGGGGGAGAATATTTTGAGTAAATTTGCTATGCCTACAGGTTTTTCACTGCTAGACTTTCTTGCAAATGTTTATAAATATTTTTATGTAAACACAATTTCAAGGGGAAAGTTCGTCAAGTTTTAAAGCACAAATTAAGGGAGAGTTTTTCAAATGAGCAAATTTAACTTTTAATTTTGTCACACCAAAAAAAGGGGAGATTGTTATCTTTATTTTGGTTTTGAAATGACAAAATTGATTTACTTGAAAAGGTTGAGAAGAGTTTTCAAATGTGAAGAAAATCCCCAAAGAGTTTTGAAGTTAGTTTTAAATTGAAAGATATTTCTAAATCTTCAAACACTAAATTTCCAGCTACAAGAATCTAAAGGAAGAATCAATTCTCAATTATATAGAAAGCAAAATCTCTTTTTCTATTACAAGAAAAATTCATTCTCAAACAAGCATATGTCGATTATAGAGAAACAAAAACCATTGGACAAAGCAAGAACTAACACCAAGGAGTAAACATGTTGATTTTGGAAGCTTTAGAAAGAAAAAACCAAAAACTTGGACAAAAAGAGAGAGTTGACAAATGGATAAGAATGGAGCACAAATTTCAAGTTTGAATTTTGAGATTGTTGTCAGACACATGTGAAAAATCAACACCAAGAGCACAACATGTCGACTTTGGGAAAAAACATAAAGGTGCAGACTTGGAGCATATCATGAAGAATCGTACCAAATAAAAGACATGTCAACTTTTAAGAAAAACAGAAAGGTGTAAATTTTTCAAAATTATAAAGAATCAACACCAAAGGTACAACATGTTAATTCTACAAGAACGATAGATAAAAGTCCAATTGCCATGGAACATAAAGAAAAATTTTGAATTCCATTCCAACAGTTAGAAAAAGTTCAAGCTTATAAATACCCACCTAAAAGACATCAGAAGACAAAGAAAGGCAGAGAAAAAGAGAGGGAAAACAAAAGAAGAATATTTTTGAAAGAATTGAGAAAGAAAAATCCTTCCTTTATTCTCGCAATGAGCTGACTATCTCCAAAAATCATGCCATTCCTCACTACAAAAAGTTTTTGAGCTTAGATCCTTTTCCAACCTTTATTCTCATAAAGCTTTCACCTTTAGAACTCCCAATTGCTCTTTAGCCTTCTTTAAAGGCATAAATTTCATTCCTTTGTTATCCATTATTGTATTTGGTTATACCTCTAAGAAAAAGGTAATGTTAAAGGTTATACATCTTTGAAAAGGTAGTATCTTTGTTATACCTCCAAGCAAAAGGTAGAGAGGTTGCGCTTTAACCTTAAAAAGGCAAAGACTTTGTGAACGGTTATGCTTTAACCTTGAAAAGGTAGCGATGTTGTAAAGTTATGCTTACTGCTCTTAAAAAGCTAGTGATGTTGTGAGGTTGTGCTTGCTTCTCTTGAAAAGTAGTGTGAAAGGTTTTGCTTGCTCCTTGAAAGGCATTTTATAATGGATTCAAACTCCAGGTGATATCAAGGGAGAGAAGACATAGGCATTGAAGGTCAAACCTCTATAAGAATCATGGCTTTACATTTTTTATTTTTCTACACTTTCACACTTTGTTTTGCTCTATTTTTTATTCTTGTGGAACGTGTGGACCGTCTAATATAATATTCCAAACATCTAGGTCCATAAATTGTATAAACATTTTTGTGTGCTATTTCCAATAAGGATACTTTATACCCACAAAAAAAAGGAGGCTTTTGGATTGATTGCTCTTTACTAAGCACGGCTCCTATAACCTTCATTTTTTATGATTTGAGCTACTACAATAGGTCACTCAAGGTTGTTGGACTTGGAAAATTAAGCCATTACTCTAATACCAATTGTTAATGTAGTAAGCTCGATGCAATAAATACCAAAAGGGGGGTCAATTGGTACTTTAAACATTTACTTTGCAAGCTTAATGAAAAATAACCCCTTTTTGAAAAATAATTTTCTTCTTGTGTCAAAAACAAAGCAAGTAATTTTTTTTAAAGCAAATGTCAACAATAAATCACAAAGCATGAAAGTAAATCAAGACACAAGGATTTTTATAGTAGCTCAGCTTTCTCAAATGCCTACAGCCACTCTCTTGGCACACCAAAGATTTTCCAATCCACTAAAAGGATTCATGATTTTTAATGGGATCAAGTGATAACCCTTTCATCGGCTTTTTTACAGGATCAAGCAATAACCTTTACACCTACTTTTTTATGGGATCAAGTGATAACTTTTACACTTGCTTTTCATGAGATCAAGTGATAACCCTTCAACTAGTTTTTTAATGAGATTAAGTGACAACCTTCACACTAACTTTTCAAGGTTAAGTTAGAACCTTTACAAATGTGTGTACAAAAGAGTAATATTAAATATTTGCCTTACAAAAGATGAATGTTAAATATTTAGGCTTGGGTATAAAGAAAAGAAATAATCTCACAAGCATCAACTCAAAGATTTACAAGTGAGTGAGCTTGAATGGCTTTAAATGCCTGAGGGACAACTAAAATGAAGAATACAAGAGGAATAAAGATGTGGTAGTTTCTTTTTAGGGTTTTTCAAATGCTTGTTGGTATTCTCTTACTTTAAAATGAGTTAAAGGAAACTTTTTTATAGTCTTAATGATGTTTGGAGCCATTAAACACAAGTTTGAATTAGATTTGGCCATTTTTGTGCTTGCAAGGTCGACTACCATGCTTTTAAGGTTGACTGTGGTTCCTCAAAAGTCAATCTACTTCCAAAAACTTATGATTTTTGAAGTCTGGCTTAATGTAGTCAATTATAGGTGCTTGAAAGTCAACTATGGCTTCTCAAATTGTTGATTCTTGGAAGTATTCTACCTCAAGGTTGACTACAACTTCATTAAGGTTGACTATAACTACTCAAATATCAAATTGTGCTTGCAATCTATCTTAGGGTCGACTGTAGCTTCTATAAAGCCCACTATGGCATTATCTCTTCTCTTATGTCTTTAGGATTCTTTGACTTTTTGGCTCTTCACTTTAACTATCTCTTCCTTGCTTCTTCCTTTTGATCAAATATCAATCAAGGTATGGTTGCTCTATATTTTCTCAAGTCAAAGACTTGTTGTTTTGAAAAGCTTTGTGACATTTTCTAATCATGCATAGCTTTTTAAATAGTTAAATGATTTTAGGAGGGTGAAAAATATAAACTAGACAATTTCAAATGCTTGTCGTTAAAGCTAAGATGTCATGCAATGTTGTTAAATCAAAATATAAGATATCTTAATTCTAACACATTAGATTTCATCAAATTTGGAAAAGCATCAATTTTAAACTTTATCTCAAAAGCCATTCTTCACTCAACTAAAAGGTATTATTTTGTTCCACAAATATTTGTGCTAATGATTATGCTTTTCTATTTCTTCTTAATTTCTTTGGTTTAAATATCAACAATTATGACATTCTTTATTTCTTTACATTAGTTGTTTTCTTCATTAATAGGTAAGATGGGGTAGGGGAAATTGAACTTAGAGCTGTGCCTTTTAGAGCTAAAGTGCAGTTACAATTTCATTATTTGCATTTTTTATTACTCTTTTAGAAGTAACACCTTGCCATCTAGACATTTTCTTTGTATATTTTATTAAATTGAAAATTACTTTTTGAGTAATTTCTTATTGTTTGTAGATGGCCTCAAAAGAATAAAAGGAAGGTGTGCTATTGGTGATTGAAATTGGTATGCCTCACCTTTATGCATTTGTATGAATCTATTTTTGCTTCATTTCTTTTCCCTACTATGCAGTTTATGCCATTTATGATTCATCTTAATGTATGTCATTTTACATTTTTCTTGTGAAAGTTGCATGCTACATTCCTTGCTTAAATTCTAGAAAGCAAGATATGGAAATTCACATTGAATTTTTATGGTTTGCTTTACCGATTGATAACTCTATGATATAGAGTTATTTGGACTTAATTTTAATAGTAATTTAGCTTAGTTCTTGTAGTAATGCATAGAAATAAGCAAGCTTTATTTAATTATTTTAAATTAGTTAATTTAGGTGAGCCAATCTAATCTTAGTTAATTTTATGTTTAATTTGGTGTTAATGTGGTTAACATAGGTTGTTAGTGATTTATTTATGCCTTTGTAGGTATTGATGATAGAAGAATTAGTGTAAGAAGAAGAGCAATTTCAAGTGCAGACTTACACTACACATGTTTTGGTATTTTGGCCATAACTTTCTCTACAGGGCTCGAAATGATTCATGGACCATTAGAAAGATAAGAGGGAAATCTACAACTTTCATGTTTACCACTTCACCCAATTTGGCTTGGAAGGTGGTTAAAAATCTTGTCGAAGTTGAAGCATTACAGTAGTCTGAAAGCAATCACGATTTCTGATAATTAATTAGGCAAGGCTGGGGCTCACATAGTTCGATAAGGAAATCCTAGCTGAAATTGACTTCTTTCTTCATCCAACTTGGCCTAACTTCAAAGCCCTATGAAAACAACCTTTCGAAGGACTTAGAAAAGAAAAAGAAACACCAAATTGACAGCTGAGAGTCAAGCCACGAAATTATTGAAGTTGAGAAGAATTTGAAGGAGTCAAGGGGATTTGGAGATCAAGAATACAATTCTTGAGTTTTTCTATCTTTTTATTCACTTATTCTCTTGGTTTGTTTTTAATGTTTAAACTTTATTTAATGATGATATGTAACTTGATGGGGAAATAAACTTTTTATCTAAGATTATGATTGAACTCAATACGTAGTATGATTATTGATCTCTCTTTTGCTTATGTTTGATGGATTTGAGTTATTTATTTTATTTTGTTCTTAATGCTTCTAGTTGCCTAATCACCCATTAGATTGAATTGGAAACTTAAGTTAAATCTTGATGAAAGAGATTTAGGTGAACCTTACATAAAATAGTATATGATCAAATAAACTTAGTTGATTAGGTGGTTTGATTTGCATGTAAAGTAGGCAAACACTTATAAGCCATACGTAGCCAAAATTAAAGCATGAACTTAATGAATCTTTCTTCAATTTAATTTGCAAAGACATATAGTAAATTAATTAGAAGAAGAATTTTTATGAGAAACTTGACAAAGACTTGTAAATAATTTAGGATTCTAGGTTAGCAATTTAATCCATTAAACTAAGAAACAGAGACAATAATCAGATACAGTATTGAGGGACATCATAATCTTAGATCTGGTAGTTAAATGAGTTTTATAAAACAAATATACTATTTAATTTTAGTTTCAATTTAATATTTTTAATTTTTTTTAATGAAAAAGATTAAGGTGTTACAATTTTAGTAGTTAATATTAAGAATTAATTCAATTCTTTATGGGATCGACACTCTACTCATTACTATATTATTTTTACGATGCGTATACTTGCGTGGGTAGAAAATTGAACAACACCTATATTTCTAATTACTTCATTTTCTTTATTTCTCTTCTACTTTTGTGGGTTGTACTTGGTGGTTTGGTCAACTCAATTTTTGTTGTATATTGTGTACATTTTGTCTTTGCAATGTTCTCATGCCCCTTTTTTTTTTTTTTGACAAAATGCTACTCATTGATGAAAAGAATCTTTAAAATGTTGACTTGATTTTTGTTGTGTCATGTATGACTTGCAACTTGTACAATGTTGTCCATAAATGCGAAGAAATGCGTTTTTGAATACTAATGCTGAAAATTAGTTTGCTTTGTTTTCTAAACAGCATTATGCTCATTGTTAACTACTAAATAATTTTTGTATATTTTACAAAAAAATTTGTATATTTTGTAACAAATATTATTTGCACATATCTCAAATATTAATAGCCAGAATTACCTTAATGACAATATTAGAAACCAAGTTGCTAGAAAAGAAAGTTATAATGATTGCATCCAAATTTATGATTCCTATTTTGAATCATTGGGATTTCAAGATTACTTCTAATGTAGAGATTTTTCTATTAGCTGCAAATTGAGAAGTTATGGTATGAGTATTTAATGATGCATAAGAACTCTTTACATTGTAAATTAGTGTATGTACCACTTTTAGCGTAAAATAAAATACAATAGCAAATTCATTGATACATTTCTTTAAACAATCTAATAATAATTGTAATATTCAAAATTGTTAACATCAATAGACAATTTTACAAAGCCACTGCTTTAGTACTTATATTAATTGCTTAAATTCTCTATTTTTTAAAATATATAAAAGAAGGAAATTTTTTTCTCAATTTAATGGTGGTCAAATTAAAATTTGTACTAAAATTTTGAATATTATTATACCATATTAACATTTTAGGATGAGTGGAGTCAAATGCTTTTAATGCCTGTCCTTGAAATTCAACTATTTTTGTCATGTGAACATGTCTAGATGGCTACAAAATTTTTAAAATAAAACTTAAGTGTTTTTAATTTTTTTATTACCACATGAACATGTTCATATGATAAAACAATTAGCGAAGATGATACTGTGGAATGTCTTTTAATTGTTGATTAAAGGTGGCATTGTAAGGATTGGGCCCGATTTGGATTTGATCAAAATTTCAATTTGAAGAGAAATTCAGATCATTTTATTTCAAACCATTTTGAATTCAAATCATTCAAGTTTGACACTTGTATTATTAAGCTTTTTGAGTCTTTTTTTAAAATCAAATTAAGTTGAATTTGAATAAATTATTTAGATTTAAGTCACTCCAAATTAACTTTTCAAATCAACTCAGATTCATCTCATTACGAATCATTTTGAAAGTCGTTGACTTTTTATATGAGTCCACATCAAGCTCAAAAGGATCAAATGAACTTTCAAGTTTGGAGCAATTTCCCCAACTATATGCCTGCCCATCAAAATAATAATACTTATAAATATTTATAATTAAAATATTGTTTTTCAAAATTGAATGACCAACACAAAAGTCTAAAAAATTGTGACCAAAAAATTAATTTACTCAAAAAATAACAAACAATACTTACTATATTAGTTTAAATTAAAATTAATTGAAAGTTTAAGTATTATTTGAGTAACCAAAATTTAGCAAAATTAGGCGTAAATCTAATTACAAGCGAGTCTGTTTCCAGGATTAGCACTTGTGTGTTGAGAAAATAAAATCATAGGAAAGTGGCAACTGGAAACCCTCGTCCAGGAAAGCGAACAAAAAATATGCTGAGTAGAATAATTTTTTTCAGTTGAATACGTGCAACTGAACACCTTGTGGTTTCTTTGTTTCTCTTCACCTTTAATAATTCTGTATACTGAAAATCTGATAACCCTATGCACTTCTGGGAAAAAATACTACTTACGATGGAAGTCACTGATGCCGGCCGTATGTGGACCTATAGAACCTTCAACATCAGGGCTCAGACATGACATTGGCCAAGACTGTCAAAGCTCCAAAGGGACATTGGCCAACTCTTATTACTCTTTTTTAGCAGGGTTTTACGGTTTTAGGTCTTCAGCTGACGGCTGCCATTGCAGGAGTTGGTTGAATACCAACAACACTGAAACAGCGGCCACAAAGTGTAGGGTGCTCCATAAACGAACCTACTTGAGTCGAGTAATTCCAACATCTCTCGCATTTGGAGCCTTCAGCCCTTGACACTCCAATCCAGACCCTGTCCTCCTGAATAAGATACTCTCCAGTATATGGAATATTTTGAGGTTCATTCCCTAAAGATGTAACTACCACTACCTGTAAATTGCCATTCAAATAGAAAAAAAAAACCAGTTAATAATATAAGTGCTTTCTGGTGACAAAGAATTATATGCACAAATAAAAGAATTATGCATGGACCAGCATGTCTAAGAGATGAAATCAATTGATCTGAGGTTTGATAGATAAAACAATACTGGAAATCTAGTGCACACAACTGGAAACTGTTCCCAACTTCATTCAGTCGAGGTCCAGCAAACATAAAACAACTAGCTGATAACCCTATATTCTAAAGATTTGCATCAAAAATATGCTCCTGATAAGATTTTGAATCTTGGGGGAAAATGAGGAACTAAAGTCTAAAACCAATAGGTGTCCTGCTTATGAACATATGCAAGTTATTAACTGTAGATCAGTTAACTGATCGCCATTTTAAAGAATATATGTAAAAGAAATTAAAATACCTGAGATGTTAAGAAAATTCGGTGCAAGGTGTCTGCATCATTGTTTGCTGAACACATTTCAAGTAATCTAGATGCCAGGGTAGCATCAGATGCATGTAGATAAACCTTGGCTTCTAGACTGGAACCAATCAACTTCCCAGTACGAGCAACCTCCAACACCTTGTTCACCTCAGTTCTCAGCTGGTATCATCAAGAAAAACTTTAGCCCTTTCCCAATCTTCCTTGAAATTAGTTTCCACTAGTATATCTATAAAAAGGCATGTTTCTTTTTTCTTTTTCTTTTTTTTGTGACAAAAAGGGGCTATCTGATTAATCTCCATCCATTTCAATGATAAATGCATGATGGTTTCTCCGAAATTGGCACAAAAGGAAAATAAAAACAAAACAAAAAGCACAGCAAAAGCAACACCCCCCAACACCATACAGCAATGGTCTTAAAAATTAAAAGTGGGATAAAAACTTATGAGAAGGATATCACCTTACTTATAAAATATAAACAGTTTGAAGTTTTTCTCGCAAAACGAATCCAAAATCAAATATCTTGTCAGTTAATATTTGATCTTATTTTGTTAACAAAGATCAACTCATAATTCAGTGATTGCAATTTAATTAAAAATTTTTAAAAAAAATTCTAGACAAAATTTCATGTCATGCCATATTGTTAGCAAGAATTCAGGAAAAATGTCTCGACCCTCCAAATTTTTGCTCCACAAAATTGACATGGTCAAAACAAACAAGAAATGCAACTGCAGATCAGGGCACACAGAAAACTTTAACTTGAAGCCACATCAGACCTTGTTTTGAACAAGACCCAACTGTACTATAAGGATGAACACAGTGATTACCTCAAGGACCTTTCCCCAGAAATCAATTTCTTCAGCTGGCAATGTGAGCCATTTCTCATTCAAGGCTGGCCATTTTGATTCAAAAACAAACTCAGCAATAGAACCATCTTTGAAGGTGTACTTAAAGGGAAGATTCTGCCATACATCCTCTGCCAAATGAGGCAGAATTGGAGCAATTACCCTTGCTAGGGAAAGGAGATGTGCAGCAAGAACAGTTTGGCAACTTCTCCTTGTAAAATTTGCCGTACCCCTGAAAATTGTTAACTTAGTAAGATAAAAAGAGATAGAGATACTTTTCCACACTTTGTTTGAAACTAGGGTAGCAATAAAAAATGTTGGTTACAGTTGAAACATCTAAGCAAAGACTTACAGATGATTTCAGGCCAGAAAGAAGAAACCAGTTGTTACATAAATGCATTCATGCAGATGTTTCGAAGTAAAGTAAATTTTAAAAAGAGTTATATATGAACATGATACATGAAGATTTTTCCAAGTATAGATTAAAGACAATAAACCGGCATCTTTAAAGCTCAACACATTCAAATTAAGGAAAACAGAATATAAATTGTTAAATGAAAATGGATCCAAGCTGCCTGAACAAGTGCTCAAATAATTACATGGGCACCAATTTCAACACAGCAAAATAATTCAAGTGATGAGAGTGAAACAATATAAACTGAGGCATTCGAGGACCCAAATTTATTTTCCTGAAATAAATTAATGATCTTTTAGCAATTTCTAGGAGATGAAATATTTCAATGTACATCTCTGCACTTTTGAGAGCATTGGGCCATGACTGATACGAGCATTTTAGGTTTCAATTTGACATATCATAAAGCATACAGAACCTTTATCCTGCATCCACATGCTGTTTGATCAAGTTTATCTAAGCTAGATGAAAATATTTCCAACTAATTAGAAATATTTTATATTGATGCATGTGCATTAAGTGCACATTTACATAAACTCTTCTGTTATAACTTGCTCTAGCATAATGGTCATGGCATGAATAGATTCAATTAATAAAATAAAAACACATTAAGAGTAGTACAACTTTTCTCCATAAGTTAGATATTTTGAAGTAGTCTTATTAAAACTCTCATTTAAATCATATAACTGCAGGAGCTAAATTATTGCTCAAACAAAACTGCATAAAACCCATAGTGAATTGTTTCTGAATATGTAAAGCCAGTTCTATCTGTCAGACTTTGTATATACATATCTTCTTGTATGTAAAATCAAAGGAAACTCCAAAAACATATTCCTTAAATCAGGAAATTGTGAGCTAAGGCAATACCATGCGATGGTTTGTCAATCTAGACAAAAATCACACAAGGTGCTTTTAATTGAACAAGTTGATGTCTGTTGGACAAAGACTTGCACTAAAATCAGTTAAATAAACAGGGAAGGTAGATCAAAACACCAAAAGGACGTAAAAGAAGAGTGAAAGTTCTATCCACATAAAAGAATTTAGGGAAAGAATTACCCAACATATAGTCGATCTTTGGCAACATCGAAGTAGAAATTTGATAAATCAACAATAACAAATCGTTGTATGATCTGAAACAGGAGAAAAATTTTGTCCAATATTAGAAATAAGGGAAACTAAATGATATGCATTTAGCTAAATAGAAGTAAGAAGATAAAGCATAGCTAATGAGACAACTGTTAAAGGACTGTCAACAAAAGCAAGAAAACTGTTATTATGCTAAAAATTGCAATGCAGAAGCATTCTAGAATTTATCTAATTGTTTATCTTGATTTGTTTTTCTTTATGTTTAATGTTTTAACATAGTTATTGGTTAGTAATTATGTTTTTATTTTATTATGTAGTCATGTAACTAGCATGTGATCTCTTAAAGAACTTGAGCTGCTAGGATTAGAAGTCATTTATGTGCATCCAAAAGATAGGATTATGAGCAGCTGTAACCTAGCATAAATAGTCTTTTTAGACATATTAGGTAGTGTATGATCTTGGAATATTTTCTGTTAAAGGATCTACAACCCTAAACCCTAGTTACCTTGTTCTAACTTGAATTTTACATCATTTAGCCTATTTTTCTGGTTTTCTTCCACTGGTTTAGTTTTCCTTTTATTGTTTCTACTTTCTGCACTGCATCAGGTTGGAACTATATTGTCAATTCAAACTTTTACTCACTGTATTATCACATGGTCAACTATTAGGAGTCTTCATGATGCTATTACCATTAAGAAGAAAAAAAAAATTATAAGATGAAAGAACATAGAGGTTCTTCATTTAGTTATGATTATTTTCGACTTCTTCAATCCAATCAGGCATTTGAAGTAACCAACAATTTGTCACTGATTCCAGCTTTTAGGGAATAATTCAAATTCCAAAATCCCAGTGAGAGTGGAACTAAAGTTGCATGATATCATCAATTCAATATAAAATTTTCAGAAAATATATACCTGGAATATTTTGAAAAACTGATAGTTTTCATAACCCTCCCTTATATTCTTGACAACATTTCCAAGCTGAAATAGTGCATGCTGATCAATCATGGGCAGTTCATGGTATGAGACAGCATTTTCAACCTGCCAATGTAAATAGACCTAACTGTAAAATAATCAAAAGAACAAAACTATAAAATGCAGTACAAGCTTCTCAGTTCCTTTCTGAGTGTGTTTTTTTCTTTCTTCTTGTTTATTTGGTCTGTGTGTGTGTGTGTGATACAGAAGTCAGGTACTGAAGATCAAAAAACTAAGAGCAATTAATCATCTAATCAGGAAATATAAGGGGTGGAAAGCCAGATAACAAAGAATGTCAGGAATAATTTGAAGCTCTGATTTTCAAAAGAACAAGAATATACTTTCCAGTCATGCAGATTCCCCAAGAGATATCTCAATGTTCCTCTCAGCTTCCTGTAAATGTCAGACATTTGACGGAGGATCTGGGGGCCAATCATCACGTCACCAGTATAATCCACACTGGAAACCCAAAGTCTGAGAATATCAGCTCCGTAGCCAGGTTCTTCCTACGAACATAAGATACATATCATCAAGCAGCTATATCAGCTACTAAAGAAACAGAAAAGAGAAAAAAGAAGACTCAAAGGGGAGGAGGCGCTATCTGCCAAAAGCTAACCTTCTGGTTCTGCCCTCCCTCAATAACAGTACGAGGATCTATAACATTCCCCAAAGATTTGCTCATCTTAGAACCTTTCTCATCCAATACAAATCCATGAGTTATAACACTTGAATATGGAGCCCTTCCTGCATGGTTGAGAAGAAAGAATAACCATATTGGAGACATTCCTTGCTAAAGGACATCTTCAAGAAATTGCAATACATTTGAAGGAAACTTATTCACACTTGCAATTAGCTATACTAGTAGGCTAGACGCCAAAGTGAAACTCTGCATAGTGTTGCAACAAGAGACATGCTGGAAACTACTTGAATGCAGTAATAGATTTTGTTCAACAAACTAGTTTGATCGTAAGGATAATTTAAATTATTGAGACCAGATGCAATTGCAGTCATCGATGCAGGATAGAAAGAAGCTGCGTAAAGGATTAAAGTAGTATTATTACTTTAATATATTATGGGCTTACTCATAATTTTTTATATTTAGGTATTTACGTTTGCTTATTTTCAGGAAAAAAGGCATTAAGGTTATATTGGTTATTTTCAGTTTACATTTGGGTTGAGGGTGTACTCTACAAGTACTTTATGTGATCTCAAAATTTAGTAGTATTGGAATGGATCTTTCCCTCCTTGTTCTATTTCTTTCCCTTTTCCCTCTGCTTTCTCTCGAATATGTATTTTTCCCCCAGTTTCCCCTCCTTGTTCCACAGGCATTCTGTCCCATGTTAAGTGCTCCTTTTGAAACTTAATATGATAAAGAGATAATAATAAAATTCATGATTGCTAATATTTTTCTGATAGTGGCATTTTGATGCTTAGCTGAAAAAAGTGAAGAAAGAAAAAATTCGAAGAATTTGGTGATAATCATTCTGAAAAATGAAATAATATTGACTTCTGAAAATGAAAATAGATCAGGAGGCAAGTAACCACAATGAGAATAATGCTAATATAGTTAATTAAATATAGTTTTAGGACAGTAAACTATCCGTGTTTCTTCATCTTTACTAGCAAAATTCACAATCGTTAAACCTGTGGTATGATTATGGAAGCACTAGTCATTTCACTTTATGGCTGACTTAGAATAATTCCTTTCGCCAAAAGGATAAAACTAGAATGGGTGACACAACTAGCCTAAAATTCTTCTCAAAAAGAGATAACATGACAAGGATAAAGCAGGATGTATACAATTATAACAATGATAAGAACCAAAAAAACAATAAAACATGTAAAACAAAAGGTCATGCATCTTAAAAACCATTTTGAGAACAGGGTTAACAATTTGTTTTCAACTCTGATACCTTTTGTAGCAATACTTGTTAACAAGGAACTTTGAAACCAACCGCGATGCTGATCTGTGCCCTCAAGATACAAGTCTGCAGGAAAACTAAGGCTGCCTCTATTTCCCAAGACAGCAGCCCAAGAGGAGCCTGGCATATGTGGGAAACTAACAAACATCAGAATCCTAATAAAGCAATATTTCACAAAATTAACCATTTCTTAACTATAATAGCAAAATTCAAAGCTAAGAGCAGGAATAGAAAGCAGGCAAAATAATTACATAGCAAGCAAGACTTCTGTGTTATTAATAGTCTGACAATGCAAGTTTCTATGAAGTCAAGCAGTTTAAAAGCAATACAATCCACTTCATATCATAAATTTAGTATGCTGCAGACAAAACTTTCTTCCGTGCTGGGATTGCTGTGCAGACTCTATGCCAATGGATTTCATACCAGCAGCCCAGAGGTACCCAGAAACCCACTTCCCATGCACACCCCAGAAGAAAATAGAAGGACAATAAAAAAACCTTGATGGTTCACAAATAAGTCTGCTAATTGCATCAGTACCTGGAGAAAGTTTTAGCACAGTCATTACAATTTAATGATTGTAAATATCATGGAATCAACCTTGTGATGGTGCTCAAGCAACACCAAGCAACTTCTAATTTATTAACCATTTTTGCGAAATCCATAGTATCTATGGAAGCAAAGCAATAGAAGGTCAACCCTAGATGAACAAACCTGAGTCAAACCAGACGTCCATAGTATCTGTCCCCTTTTCATACTCTGATGCTTTATTGCGATATTTGTCAGGTAGCAGGTCCTCCACTTTCATGTACCACCAAGCATCACTTCCTTTTTGGGCTATAATGGCTGCCAAAACAAATGATCATAATATGGGAAAAATGAGGGACACTAATAAAAGTAAAAAAGAACCCAAACTTGAATACATGTGCAGAAATGTCACCATGAATCCTTAAAAGATGAAATGAAAAGAACTTTCTTTTAGTTCGAATTATATCAAGTGTGAAAATTCTCGATGAAGGCAGAAAGATTTAGATGACATCTTACATTTGATATGATCAATAGTCTCTTTATTCATAAGAGGTTCCTTTGAAATGACATGATAAAAGACAGGTATGGGAAGACCCCATGTCCTTTGCCGTGATATGCACCAATCAGAGCGGCTGGAAGTCATGGCAGAAATTCTATTTTCCGCCTAAACAGTCATTATCCAAACACAGAATTAGAGAACATGTAATAACCAATATAAAGATACGATTTATCAAAAGATAAAATTAATCTAGACATATAATGCTGAGCAAAAAAAACAATCTAGACATGTAATAAGTAGAACTCAAAGCTCTAATGAGATATATTCTTAATAACCTTCATAAAATATTCAATAGCTCTTACATATAAAATTTAACTTAAACTGCCAAAACTTCAAAGAAATAGCTCAACCTAATGCTAAAACTAAAACTCCCAAAAGTACCAAGTATAGCACAAAAATGCTATTAGAATTCAAAGAAATGATATAGTTCAACAATATGATGATAACAATAATATCATGATGATGATCATTTAATTACAATTTCCACACATGCATCAACTCACAAAAAATTTGTCAAGTATCCATTCCTCATTCTTATTCAACAAAATAGGAATAGCTCGCCGATGGTTTCATTTTATTGTTTCTTTTTTCTTTGTTCTTTTTGTTTTGAAATTATGATAATAATTAGCTGCTGAGTAAAACGGAAAATTTGTGTTCTTCAACCATACAATCCCACATAGAACTTCAAAACATCAACAAATTCTAATGTTAAGATGATCAGGGTCAAGTATTATTAGTCTCTATGTACTCTATTGCTCTAATATAAATACAGGAGGCTCTCGATTTGAGTCTTAACAGTTCCCTATCTATCTTTTCTCATTACACATCTTCCAATCATAACATGACATTCCTGCCTTCATGGTATCATAATTTTCAAACCCTAAACTCGTAGTATCCTAAAACTTAACTGATGCCAAACAACACAACTAAGCATGTTTTCAGTTTCAGTTGAAACATGAACAAACATCAATCAATGCATCAGAAACTGCATCGATGTCAAACCCTCGAAACCCTGATATTGCCCTGATTGCAGAGGTCCAACTTATACACTGGTTTTATTGTTCTTCGTGAAGTAAGTAACAAAAATGGAAACTATAAATATCATTTATTCTTCCTATCATGCTTAATCCTTAAAGTTTTCTGCTTGACCAAATTAATGATTTAGAAAGTCAAATTATGTAAAAAGCTTCTACAAAATAAGAAGTAAATGCCAATCCTATTACACAAGCAAGACATCAATAATTTTCTTCTAAACCAGCAAAATGGTACTCTGATGATGGCTCAATGTATGATGTGTAAGGCAAATTACCAAAATGCTTGAATAGTTGCTATGACTTTCAACAGAAGGGGAAACCAGGGATGGGCACCTAAGAACAATCAAGTTGTAAGCAGGTAGCAGAACTGACAGACATCAAAAATAATAAATCCCTTCAATTTATCTCAACAATCAAACTGTTGACATATGGCCCAATGGTAAGTGCATGTATTCCTTACCTCAAAAGTCAGGTACAAATCCCCTTCCCTCACCCCTCCCCCACCCCCAAAAAAAAAAAAAAGAAAAATAAGAATAAACAAATAAATAAACCGTTGGCACAATTATAATTCTAAATGGCAGCTTCAATAATTTATTGCCATTCCTTTAGTAGCTCTAAATGGTAGATAAGCCACAAAGTAAAGATACTCCCCTGCACAGCTATAAATGATTCTACAAGATCACCAAAGCAAAATGTTATAGCCATATAGCCATAAGAATGAAAGAAAAAGGATTCAAATTTGACATGCAAACGAACTACTTAAATTCTAAAATGAAATGGCAGTCATGCCATGTGAAGTGAGGACAAATTTTGCCTGCATTCATACAAATGTAACACTGAAAGAGAGCCAAGAGTACCATCCATAAAATATCAAAGCATAGCAATGCCAACAATACAAGGCTTACTTCCAATGCAATTAGAACCAATACCTGCTCTGGAATCCATTTTATATGGCCAATCGCATCCATAGCAGCCTGACGGATCCCTTCCACTGATGCAAACCATTGTTCAGTTGCCCTAAATATTGTGGGCTTCTTTGAACGCCAATCATATGGATACTTGTGTTCTGCGTAAAAGAAAAGGGAGTGCAATATTTTGACATGGCTACGTATTATTTTTACAATACCTCTTCATAACAACAGAAAGTGTCAACAATGGACCTTATAAATTAATCACAAAAAAAACAAAAACCATAATAATAGTAATAAGATGGACTTTAAAGGAAAAACTTACCATATGATTCTTCCATTAAAATGGACATTTTTTCATCCAAGTATTTGACAACTGCAATATTACCATCTCCAAGAACCTCGAGCCCACTAAACTCCCCAGCTTCTTCTGTGAACTTCCCATCATCATCTACAGGAGAATATATAGGCAGTCCATATTTTAGCCCAGTCGTGTAATCCTCCTGACCATGACCAGGAGCCATATGCACCAATCCAGTTCCTGAATCTGTTGTAATGTAATCTCCTCCAATGACAACAGGGCACTCCCTATTGTTAATTGGATGAACATACCTGAAATCACAAGTAAGATCTATACTTCAGCAAATTTACTCTTTTGCTAATTCCCTAAATATGCATCATGTCATAATGCATTGAGTTGTTATTCAACTCAAAATGAGTTTCATTGTAAACACTAAATACATGCTTCCATTTTAACTCAACCTCCAATTTTCAAGATCCGAACCCAAAAATATTTTTTTGATGACGAGCTTAATGCCCCATTTTGCTTCTAATGTTGGCACAAGATCATATGCTACAATAAGGAAAGGTTTCTTTGGTTCCTTCAGGACATTTCCAAGTCTTCTCTTTTTATTTCCAGCAGATATGGGGACATCTTCCAAGAATGATTTTGCTTCAACAACAGCATATTGAAGCTTGGCATTCACTGCAACAGCTGACAAAAAGTAGAAGACATGTCACTATTTTCCAGATTGACATAGAAATACTTGTTACCAACCTAGATGGCATAAATTGAACAGACAAGTTTAGTTCATCAATATTCAAACAACCAGTGTAGACTTCTACTAGACTAGCTTCTTATGCATCTTCCAAGTGAATGATGATTTCCCTATAGTACCCTTGACTTAACATAGTGAAATCCAAACCAAAAAACATAATTTATTGGCAAGAGGATAATTTTACAGAATCACACAATGACTTGTCGCACATTAAACTTAAAACAATAACCATGGATATTGCATGCAAGGTAAATCACATAATACCAAAGCCAGTTCTCATCATAAAATTGAAAAACAGAAAGAAAATGCACACACTTCATTAGGATGGCCTGTTTTTAATACCCTTATCGCATATATTAGTATCATAATGTGCAGTCAATATATATAT
>NW_018397280.1:790841-806991 GCF_002168275.2 Theobroma umbraticum
ATATATATATGTTCTCCTATGTCTGAGGATCTCACTCTTAAAAGGAGTTGCTCTTATTCCTACATTTTTGTGAGAATATTGGACTGCTGCCAAAGGAGGATGTTGAGATTCATTTTCTCCTTTATTTGTTTTCCATTTAACTACGCTTTTTGTAGTGTTTATTGATCCTACGTAATATTCTTCAAACCATGTAAAGAATTTTATTAGGATATCATGATTTTCCATGAAATTGTAATATTCTTGAAGGATTTGATCCTTTTCATTTTTATAAGTTTCTAAATAACTTTTTCTTTTTTGTTTATTTTTCTGAAAGTATATATAAATATATATATATATATAAGCACTTCTTAGTTGAAAGTTCATATTTAGAAACCACTGCTCACTAGTCATGAGAATACAACGTATAACAACTTCAATACCTTTATATGATAATAATATGAGAAGCTAAAACAAAACGAGGGGGGAAGGAAGCAAAGACGACTTACCAGCATTGGCTGGAATAGTCCAGGGAGTTGTAGTCCATATTGCTAAGCATATATCTGGAGAGAATTCTTCGAATAAGCCATCTTTAGTTGAAGGTGCACTCACTATTCTAAAAAGGGCATATATGCTTCTTGAAATATGACCCTCCGGATACTGTATGCGGAAATAAAATCAGAAAATCAGTAACATAACAATCCTGGAACAAATGTAAGAAAACAAACAAAAAAGGTCGGCACCAAAAGGAACAGGGTCATACATTGTTACAGCTATAATTTGAAAAAATAATAATAAATTAAAACGCAGAATTATGCATAAATAGCCCTCAAACTTTACACAAATAGCAATTCAACCCTCCCACTTTTATCACATTCAACTAAGCATATAAACTTCCATTCCAATGCAATTACAGTCTTAAATTCTTATGATGAGTGCAATACATCCTACTCAAAACAACAGGAGAATAACCCCTACTTTTGGGTTTTTTTTTTTTTTTTTTGGATAAATGACACTAACCATTATACTAATGCCTTTTTGGCACCCACATGGCAATTATATAGAGAGAAGATGAAAGCTGAAAATTAAATATCTTCTTTGACCTGTCAAAATCTTCTTTTCTTTTTTTTTTCCGCTCTTTTCCTTTTCTTTTCTCTTTATTTGCCCAATTTGAATTTCGACTTGCCTTATTATGATTGGTGTTGGATTCAGTCCATCCAACCTTATACAGCTGAATTTGGCCTGCTAGGGACTTCAATCCCAGCATCTTCTCCTTCAGCATTTTCATCCTTGTCAATTCTTAGAACAACGAGTGGCTCTACGTTAATGCCATTTTGCAAATAAATCCTCCTAAAAATCTCATCATTTATGAGATCTAAACCAAAGTTGAGAGGACCTTCAACCTTGATACAACACAAGCTTTAAGTAAGACACCATAAGGGCTTGATCTACGCCCTGATATAGTACTGGATTGGCCAAATGCCAAATTGCGTAAGCCATACAACTTCCAGGTATGATTGATACTCATTGAGAGCTCAGAAATTAGAAATGGTAGGCGTAGAACTAAGCTTATTGAAATTGAAGAGAAAAGTTGCTGGTAAATTTTGTTGACAACCATGGAGATTGCACCAGTATTTTCTGAGTGGAAACCCCTAAAATGATGGGCTTATATTGGTACCTTTATTGAAGCTTGATGGTGAACTTGCATGGGAAACTGATTGTATTCATAACCAAAAAATCAAGAAAGAATCTTACAAAGATGAAATGATATACAGGTAATAGAACTGAAACACATCAGAGTCAAATCTGACCAAGCCACTATTATATCAAGGTTACCATATACGCAGAACACTAGGGTTTGCAGAACAAGTATGTGAACAACATAAGGCATTTGGTTGGATGGGTACAAACTGTAGGCTTCTTCAAATCACTAATTCAACAGTGTTAGGATTGGATGTTTTGTTTAGGACATTTTATAAATATGTATGTAATAATATATAAATTTATATGACTAAAATCTAATATTAACAAATCAGTACTTAAATAAAATCATAAAATTTAAAGCTCCATTTTCTAACCATGAAAATGACTTAAAATGGTTTTCTCTGAAAATAATATATGTTCTAATGTATGGATGATTTTGTCAAAAAAGTTTTGGCGTTTGGAAAGGAAAGGCTTCCATTTTTTTTCTCTTCTTTTTGAAGGAAAACAAAAGAGAGAGCAACACCCATTTTCCTCACCTAGGCGCTAAGGTGCAAAGTGAACAAAGCAAAGCATCTTGTACCTATTTAAGTGAGGAACCTTTAGCAGGTGCATGCCTTTTGTGCTTCAGCACACTTTTTGCGAGGTGAAAGGTCTGGAAAAAGTGCCCTTAAGTGTCTTTCGGTTCCTTTAGTTTTTAATTTCTTTTGTCAGCTATAATTAATAGTAAAAAAAGGACAGCTTTCAGCTCTATTTATCAGAATAAAAGATTAAATAATATAATTGATGCACAAGTTGGTTGAATATGGAAGTGAAAGAAACATGAAAGTTGATTTGATGACATTAGTTGTGATAACTCTTGATCTTTGGAACACAGTAGGCAATGTAACGGAGCAAACTCTTTAATGTTAATTAACAAAATCATATATTGAAACTTATTAGACATAATGCATTCCATTTTCTTTGTCAGGTATATATTAATTACATTTTAGAAATTAGCACCTTACTTCACTCAGGCAAGCACTTTTTGGAGCCTTGCCCCTTAGGTGATCTAAAGTGCACATTGTGCTTTGGACAATACTGAGCTAACAGTGCCAAGAAAGGAAGAAAAAAAAAGAGGAATGAAAGGAAAATGAAAGAGAGAACAGAAAAAAAAAATTAATATATGTTATCTGCAAAAATATTTAGTTCTATTTACTATTTGTAACCTAGTGATTTTCCAGCTAAGCAAGTTTGAAAAAAATATTCCATATTCCAAAATGTAATAAATTTAATTGTGGAATTTGGAGTATGTAGCCATCAAAGGACTGAGCAAATTTCGATGTGGTTTGCTTTAATGAAAAACCTAAACCAACAGGAAATTCCAATTTCTAATTTTTTGAGATCAAAGCCAATTGAAATTACAGAAACCAAACCAAATGAAAATAATTGGACCTTCTTAACAAGCCCCAAAAAGTTTAACAGAATTTCAGCATTTAAATCAATTAAAATAATCCACATTGACTAAAAACATTTTTACTTGAACTCAATACTAACATCCATAATTATCCCACTCAAATACAACTATTAAATTTCCCAATGGTATGTACTGGGTGCAAAATTATTATAACCCTTTTTATGCTTGGTATTATTTATTTGGATATATAAATTTTATATAAATTGAGAAAATTTATTTAACTTCTTTATTTATACTCGATATTATTTATTTGGATATTTAAATTGAGAAATAGGTTTACGTATACATACAAAATAGAGAAATAGGTTACTAATCACAATTTTACTGTTTGCTCACCAACACTTTCTCTCTACTCAACCCTTATCTTTCCTCACTCTTCCCTCTTCTCCCATCAAAATCATACTCCTTTCTCTCTTTGACAACCTGACTTCTCTATAGAACCCAAAATCACGAAGCTAATTTCTCCCCAATAACTTCAAAATTCTCAGGTTCATCCTCTACACTTTCAAACACACAATAAATCTACTATGTTCATCATATAAAATGAAATAATTCAGTAGGTAATTGCTAGTAATTTTGGTTGACTATATGGCTATGCATGGGTTGCATGCATGTTAAGATGTTAGACACTTCCAACTTATGGCAAAGGATAGCGACCACAGTGACAGAGGCGCGATGATCTGAAATGATGGCACATTATAATTCTCACCCGCACTGGAGTTTTTTTGTGATGTTTTACTCCTCTGAATTCTATATATCTCAAAAGCTTGAATGACTTTCTATAGAGAGAGTATAAGGCAGGGGATGGAAGTAGAATGGAGCTATAGCGTACCTCTAAAGATGTATAGGCACAACCTATGACCCTCCAAAAAGCCAAAACCCCCCAAACTCTAGCCTTCTGCCCTCACATTTTTTCTCTTATCAAAAATCTGCCATCCCATCATTTCCTTCCTAAATTCAGGTTACAAAGCTTCTAAAATCACTTGAAAAGTTTTCCCTAGCAAGCAATGTCAGCCATTATTTTGAGTTGAACAACAAGAAGGAAAAGTAGAAGAAAAAGACAATGAATGTGAAGCCAAAATTTGATACAATGATCAAGACACCAACCAAAGACGAAAGAGGAGCATTGAAATATCCGATTCACATCAGTTACTATTCATTAATGGACTCTGGTGGCCTATGTTACGCGGACTCAGCATTGAATTCCGGCGTGGAATTACGTCTAAAATGGCTATGGATATACAAACTCAGTTCTTTCACGTAAGCAAAATTAAACTCCAGAACAAAGCAAGTGAACACAGACAACAACCAGAGATTGCTGGGTTATGGGAAAAAACACCAAAGCGGAAAAACCCAATCCACATATCAAAAAAGAAAAAAAGATGATAACCAAATATCATTGAGAAAGAGAACATGAGAGGAAGTATAAGAGGAGCATTTTGGGAAGATAGAGAGCAAGGAGAGAAGATCAAGAAAACTAAGAAAAAAGAAAAAAAGGAAAAATAATAAGGAAATGAAATTATAGAGAAGAGAAGGAACTATATGCGACAAGAAGAAGATTCTTGATGGACATAAGACAGATCAGAGCTCATGGTTGGCTTTTACATTTTCATTAGCCTTTCTCCATGTGAAAAACAAAAAAACGAAACACACACACACACATAAAATTTAAACCCATATAGCATTGTTGTCATATCATCATAAGCCCATTTAAAAATGAAGGAAAAGAAGAGTTTGAGCTTAAGATTGGTTTTGGGTCAGTGATAGGCCAAAATTGTTTGCTGTTCTTATATTAGGCCCCTATAAACACGTTGAAGGTTTTGTTTGAGTCAAATTCATTTTTTAAATTTTATAACCTGTACAAGTATGTATTCTATTCCCCTGCAAATTTTAAAAAGATCCCCCTCTCCATATCCAATGCACATTTTAGCTCAATCCACAAGTCCAGATATATTAGCAAAACACAAACCTGGCACATGGGGGACACATACCCATATCAAATACCATATCCAAGTCTATATAAATATGGTGGAGACTAGCAAATGGGAGCCTAACAGCCTCTTGTAGTTATAAATTCTCAATAAATTAATCCATACCAAGGTTTTCAAAACATAGTAAATACTAGTAAAAAGACTTTTATAAAACAAAAATACATATAAATGTGTAAATGAAGCTAGTGAAACTCAAGGGTGATTTCATGCATTATCGCAAAGAAAAACAACAACAAGAACAACTTAGTTAAAGCGGACCTAATTACACATATGATACCGAACTATAAAAATGTACACATTGTAGTACCCAAACTAAAAAATGTACAATAGACTACCTGAATTTATAAAATGTGCATCAAGTTAGTCCAACTATAATCCAATCCACTTAAATGACAAAAAAATCAGTTTTCAACATTCAATAATTGCTCGTCAAGGCAACTGAAACTTGAGAAAAGCTTTTGGAAACTCCAAAGCAGTTTTGATAAATCAGTAATCAGTCTTCGAGCTCATTCTGAAGTTGTAAATAATGAGTTTATAAACCCAATTATTGATATACCAAAACTGATTTTCAGTTTCCAGCAGCTTTCCTTAAGTTTCTGCTGCCTCAAAAAACAGATTTTGATGCCATGTAAGCCGGTTAGAGTATACGGAGTTTATTATCAAGCAAAACTTAATACATATTTTAAAAATTTTGGAGGTCAATTGCACATTTTTTAATTTGGACATCAAACTCTACATTTTAATATAGTTCAGAAACTGTGTATTAATCTAGAGTGAAGAACAATCAAAGCCAGAAGCATGCATTGTACACTACAATTGGGGCATCATAGTCTGAAATGGAGAATGCGAAACGACATCGATGTTAGTTATATCGTCTAAAGTAGAAGGGTAATCTAAAGCGAAACAAGGAGAACTACAGTGCATTGGACATATTTAAGTAGAGGTGACTACAGTCTTAACTATAATCAATCTCTTTGTATGCTAATCAGCAAAAAACATAAAAGTAAGACCAAATTACGCAGTTCAGCCAATTTCCTTTATTCCTTTTTTTATCATATCTTTTCCTCTCTTTTTTTTTTTAGTGGGGGGAACAAGGAAAGGAGATGCATAAATTTTACAGCAATAAGATAAACCGTAGAAGTATATTTCTACCTCCAATTCAGCCTCTGCAAGTGCCGTGCGCGTTGATGGACTCCAGTGAACTGGTTTCCTGCCCCTATATATATACCCTTTAAGTGCCATCTCACCAAAAACTTCAATCTAGCAGATGTAAATGCACAAAAAAATTTACTTAGTCAAAAATAAATATACCACTTCTCATTATAGAGTCTATCAAAAAAGTGTACCAAAGGACATCTCGTCATGGCATGTCCTAGAATAAGGTTTTGAATGTCTCAGTTTCTCATGCTAGGTCAGCAAAACAGAAGTAGGACAAAAGGTGCAGGTGTATGGGAAGAAGAGAAACGGTGGTTACCTCATATGTTGGAAAGAAATCATAGGAAGGGAAGATTTTAAGAATTATGGATTTCATTTACACAATTCACAACAACTTCTTGTTTTTCTCCTTGACCCACTTTTCTGTGTTTCTTCCCTTCTTAGCAAAACATTAAAAGAAAATGAAAATTTCTAACCTCTTCCCTAGTTTTGCCTAAATTTCTAAGGTACCATAGCTAGCCAAAGTGTGTCCCACACCCGTTGTTATATAAAATGGAAAATCTGCATGTTTAAATTTACGTTCTAACTTAAACATCTGATGAAGTAAAACAAAGAAAGACTGTACCAGATACCTGGGCAGCTTCATACTCTGGATCTAGTGTTAGATAAGGATTATTCCAGTCTGCCCACACTCCAAAGCGCTGCAAAATTTAAAACTCAAACCACTCAATTGCAAATTTTAGTCATCTATTACTAACACTGTTAACAAGAAAACCATGTAAACCTATCACAAACATCAATATTAGCTATAAAAGCTAATTAGTGTTATATTCCGTGAAAAGATTAGTGATTCTTTGGTAAACTCAACCAACTAAGACTAGGTAAACCAGGTCAACACCTGAAATGATGACATCTGAGTTTTGACTGTTGCTTTGGCAAATTTCGCAGCCTTTGCTCTTAACTTTAGTGGGGCCAGATCCTTTCTGGCATCTTGATCCAATGATTGAAGAACTGTTAGAATTCAAAGTGATAGTCAAATTAAAATTTCAACTGCGAAGATTTTCTAACTTTCCTCACAAGTCCAGTATGAATGACCCTGCTATCAAGATGTCACAAATTGCAAAATATTCTCTCATCGGACTAGACTGAAATCATGATGGGGGAAAAGAATGCCTTCATGGCTAATACATCTATTATTGTGAAATAAAATACAATATCAGCTATAATTATTGAGCAAAAAAAATATCAGCTATAATGATATATAGATTTATCAGCAACACCAATTCCAAAATTTATACAACTGCTTTTCTCAAATTCACATATCTCAAGGGCACTTTTTGCAATAGCATCCAAAAAAGGATCACTTAATGACATTTGACATCTTAATTTACAGAACCAGCAATCTGAGTGATACTTGCCTTTCAACTCGATTGGCAGGCCATGACAATCCCAACCAGGCACAAAATGAACTTTATAATTTTGAAGAAGCTGTCCAAATAAAAAAAAAAAGTAGAAATGGATGAAGACCATTTGATTTGGATATTAAAAAGAGCAAGAAAAAAAAAGGAACTAGAAAAGAAAATAGAAGAGGAAAAGATCAAAAACAAATTGCAGCAAAATGTTAATCAAATGACTGCATGCAGTGTAAACTGTGTTTATTAGCTGATAGCCATCAGTCCCTATAGGAACTTAAAAGGTTTATTAACACAAGAATGAAAGTCAGACTATCAAGCCCCATAAATAAAGCCATGGTAAAATCACCAGATCCAGATGAAAGACAATTTAAACTGCCAGGCAGAAAATGTAGATCAGGCAGCGATTTGATGCAAGAGGATTCTTTAACAATAAATAAGTTTCCGTGCTCTAAGGAAAACTGTCATTTGTGATTATTCCTAGAGCAACTTATCAGCTTGAATTGAGTTTGAGTTTTCAGATCCTCATTTTTTTCCATAATTTTCTAGGACCAAGCTGAATTATGGTCCATTGGTCTTGTCTTGGTTCCAGTTAAGCTATCAGTGCTATTATTTGACTTTTAGTTCATTCAAATGTCTTGTTACTAAAGTTAATAGTTTGAGTATGGAGATTGAGATCTTGAAAGATTACGATTAACCGATTGATTAATTCTCTCTTTCTTCTTTCTTGCTCTTCTGATTTCCGGCATCTCACGGCAGAGAAAAGCAGCAATAAACGTGCACAATTTTATTCTAATTTTTCCGTGTTCAAAATTTGGAACTCCACTCACCAATTCCAGCGTTTCTTTTACAGTTATGTCCCAATCAACTCAAACCCTGTTTAATTTATTAGCCATAAACCCATTAAGTACGACCCTAAACATAACCCACCACAGACCTAAGTAGGCAAAACACCTGGTCCAATGTCACCATTATGATGTTTAAAAAGGCAGTTTTGATATTAGGGCATTAGTATCATACAAGACAAATCTTGGCCATAAAACTTGGGGCTTATTCATAAAAAAATGTTCACGTGTTTTTCCAGAAATTTTTTCTTGAAAATGCATACAATTAGAAAAATATGCTTTAAGAGGAAATTTTTACTTCCATTTTCGGGAGAACACGGTTTTCAATTCTAAAAACTTGAAGTTTTTTCCTTTCTTTTCAATATTTCCAGAAATATGAAAAATATGGTTTTCTAGATTTAGGAAACAAGGCTTTCTAGTCTTCTTTAAGAAAAGAAGATATGAAGTCCCCCACCCCCCTTCCCCTCGTGCTGAAAAACAGAACCTCTGCTGAGCATAAAGTACTATTTTTTGTTTCCATAAAATTGAACTTTTGTTTGCACAACTAAACAAAATTGCTGTGAAACATCTGGAAAACAACATTAGGAAATGAAGATGAAAAATTAAAAGGCAAATAAAAAAAATTAGAAACTGAACAAAGCCCTAATTTTTTTTTTCTTCACACATGGGCATGGAGCATGTGGAGCAGAATGGAAGGAAGCTAATTGAAGGATTAAACTACTTACGCTTATTGTTTCTTTGCTGTATTTTATGGGCCAAATTTTAATTGATTTAAGATTTTTAAATTATTCTGGATATTTTATATTAATTAGAATAATTGGTTTTTCCTTATCCAATTAGTATTTCTTTTTTTTAAGTTAAGCTGTTAGATTCCTATTTAGAGTCTAATGTATTTTACTAAATCTTACTTATAATAGACGTTCTAGTTCTTTCAGAAGTAAGGTTGGTAGGAGCCTATATTAGCAATGAAGTCCTTCTAATGGGATAGAGAACATTATGAAAGTTTTTCAGCATTATTGCTATCGTGATTGTGTGAGGCAATCAACCTTAGGTGTAACTCCTAAGGAACCACTAGGTCAAAAGCTTAGGTTATCTTTCTTCTTAATTGTGTAATGCAATCAAGGAACCCTAGGTGTAAGCTCAAGGATCATTTCTTTTCCTCTCGTCTTTATTAAATTTTTGCTCTCAAGAATTTCATATTGCAAAAACAACAATAAACCCTAGCCACTCCATGTCCTACATCAGCGTGCAGCTAGTGACCAGATAGAGCCAACATGTGTTCAATAGTCTCATTCAAAACCCTAACATATTGAAATAAGATATCCTATGAGTTAAGTGTTTATTCCCATGAAACAGAATATAGGTCTAAATTATGGGTAACAGATTAGTTCTCCAATGTAAAGAAGCAAGAATACCTACCTTGGAATGATTAATTATATCCTTCAATATCTTATTTAATCACGATCCATGTGTAGATCACCATCGGCACACAAAGGACCGTCATGAAGCACAAAATTTATAAATCTAAGTTCACGGATAGCAAATTAGATCTCCAAGGTCAAGAAGCAAGAATACCTACCTTGTAACGATTAATTATATCCTTCAATATCTTATTTAATGCATGACCCATGTGTAGATCACCATTGGCATATGGAGGACCATCATGAAGCACAAAATTTCCCTGTAAAACTAACCAAAAGTAAGCTAACAATTCTATATAGATAAAACAACCGAACAAGGGTATAGTAAACCCACCCCATAATTCTTATCAACAACCCTCTTGAACACTTGATGATCATCCCACAGTTTTTGAATTTCAGGTTCCCTCGCCAAAGCATTAGCTCTCATGCCAAATGTCGTCTTTGGCAAATCAACGGTGTGCTTGTATCTTCCTTCTTCTTCCTTTTGACCTAGATAGAAGCAAGCGACATATTAAAAATCTAAAATATGGGAAGAACTGTGTGATTGCACATGCACACTCGTGTGTGTCCCAGCGTTTCAGGGGAGAGAGGAAAGGAAAGAGGCCTGTGAACAAAATGCTAAATAGCCAAAGTCTGATTAACTCATAAAACTCTCCCAGTAAAGAAAATACTATGATCAACCTCACCTTGAGATGCTTTCTTCGCAGCCATAACAGGTCCTCTAGATCTTCTCTTTGAAGAAGAACAAAACTCTTCACCAGAATAAATAGAATAGTGTACAATATTTAAGAAAGAGAAAACTTTAACTGAAGAGCTTCCTCTGAAATAAAGTAAGTTAACAGAAGTGTTTATCCTAAGAGTTGAACCAGTTCTTCGCGACAACACCTGTATGTGGATAGCATAATATTATCAGTTAAAATTTTATGTTTATTAGCATTTTTTCTGATGAATCTAAACAAGACCCAAAGGTGTTCAAGCAATCAACAATAGCTGTATGACCTAGCATTTTATGACATTTCAAATTTTTGGAAAAAGGAAAAAGCATGAAGCAAATACCAAGGATCTTATGAGGAACTGGCAGTGGCAAACGCCTGAAATGCAATTTTGCTAAAAACAATTAAGGGGAAGTTTTAGTCAAGTCAGATTGTGCATTCTCCTCTTTGATCACTTTGCAATCAAAGCAAACAATTGGCATTGGGTAGCAACAGAAGGGTAAATTATTAACAAGATTTGGTCATACTATAGCAAAGAAGTTGTAATTTTAGACCTAATTACCCATGAATTGCTCACACTATTAATGCTCAACATTATCTTGGTGTGAAAAAATATTTGATTGGGGAGCTGCAAGCAAGTTAAAAAGAAAAATACTTTGTTGCGGACCTGATATTCTGAACAGTATACTTGAACATGATTTATATTGTAAATACAATTTTAATGGGGTTTTTTTTTTATTGGGTACAGGAAAACCAACTTAAAAAACTTATTGGTAACAACCCAAATTTGAACAAAAAGAGGACCAACATCCAAGAAAAGAATGAAAACCCATGAATTGGTAACTGAATGCTGCAAAAAACACGTAAAGAGATGAGAAATTTGAGCTTAAGAGACACAATAAACTCATTTTGGAGAATACAAAAGGGATGGTAAACCAAAAGCAGGAACCTCATCAACAACTAACATCAAAAGAAAGCTTGTCTTTTCTTGATAATGACGATGATAAGAATTCACATTCAAACAAAACTGTTTTTGGGTACCAAAGATTGAGAATCCTGCTAATGAAGCAACATTATATAGTAAAGGGAAGAGCGAGGCATTTGCATGCTTTGTTCTATCCCAAATGACCAAAAAGAATCATTTGCCATCTCGATGGCATTACATCAAACACTTTGTCTGCCACAAGAAATAAAGGAAGGAGGGACTTACTCTGCAAGGAGAAGATTGCATCATGACCATTGTGGCTTCCCTAGGAGTGAAGGCAGAGGAATTTGAGGCTACTGATTTGAAGAAAGACATTCTTGTCCACTCTTTAAGTTTGCTTTGTTTTTGAGCTTTCAGCTAGGAAGACTCTCCACAGCATAGCCGGAGGAACAAAATATAGACATAAATTGAAGTTGAGTGGATAATTGCTGCGAAACCACAGCTTCAGGTTTTATGTTTTACAACCCTTTCTCTTTCTGCCACTACAAATGGGCCCGCCGGATGTCGTGTTTTGCTTTTTTTCATAGTTTTTCCTATTTATGAATTATGAACTTACAAATATATCATTAATTTGTCTTTTACAAGTCAATAAAAAATATAACATTTTTAATTTCATAATAATTTTATTTTAACGTTTAAAATCCATTTTAATCATCTTAAATATCTCTCAAATTAATTTTAAATAAAATTACTATTGTAATTTCACTTAATGCTTTTTCCCAACATTTTCCTTTTTTTTCTTTTTGCACTAATTTTTCTTTGTTTTTTTTCCTAATTTTTAATTTTTTTATTGCTAACTTATATAGATAATCACATTGCCTTTGAAAGAGTTGTTTAAATGTGATAAATCATATCACTTTTTAGTCATTTGCCTTTCAAAAATTTGGCATAATATCCAAAAAGTGTGCTTAATCTATTTTAAAAAATTCAAATAAGTTCATATACTTTTATTACATTCAATCAAGTCCTTAGATTTTTATTTAAAGTTAAATAAGCCGTTACACTTTTATTTTGAGTCAAATAAGCTTATATAACTAATGATTGATGTTAGTTTTATTCTTATTTTGAAATGACAAAATTGATTGAACTTAATGAGCTTTGAAAATGAATGAGAGATAGTTTTAAATATAAAGAAAATCCTCAAAAGAGTGTTATGGCTGAACTTAGAAATAAAACATATTGAAATGCTTTCAATGTTTGAATTTGATTAATCATACTCTCAAACTTAAAGGAAATATTTCTTAATCTGCTCAAAATTCTCTTCGTTTTCAAAACTCAAAATGCGAACCTTAGAATCAAGGAATCAAAAGAAATGACTTGATCCTTAAATGAAAAAAAAAAGCAAAATCTATTTCTTTAATTATAACAAGAATCAATTCTGTAGAAAAATAAGTCGATTCTCAAGCAAAAATCAACAATGAAGAATCGATTTTGAGAAAAGTAAAAGTTGATTCCTAGAAGATAGAAGCTTCATGATTTGTGAAGGGTCGACACTCAAAAGTAAAGAATAAATTCTGAGAGATAGAAGGCAAAAAAGTAAAGAAAAGAGAATCGATTCTACATGAAAAAGATGACGGTCTTTGAAGCACTAAAAGTACAATTCAAAAACTTGACCAAAGAAGAAATGGGACTAATGGACAAAAATAAAGTAGCAAAAATCAAGATCGAATTCAAATTTCAATGCCAGACCATAGTGAAGAACTAACACCTTGAGGTAAAAGAATCAATTCTCCAATAATGCAAAGGTGTCACCTTTGAACCCAATTGTAAATGAACCAACAACTCGGAATAGAAGCACCAATTCTACAAAGATAGAAAGCTATAGACTTTACAAAAAATTGATGACTTAGCAACAAAGAATTGATTCTACATATACAATAGATTTGTGTAAGCTGATTAAAACGTACAAAAAAGAATTTAAATTTCGTTCTAATGGGTAGGAAGTCACAAAGGTTATATATATACCTATCTTGAGGACATTAAAGCGGACCCTTAGAGTGATTTTGAAAGATTTTAAATCATCTTTGAAGGAAAAAAAAAGGGAGTGAAAAAACCAAAGCTAAAAATATTACATCTTTATCCTTCAGCTAACTTTCTTTGAGCTTGAAACTTAATCATCCATTCCCTTTGAGAAAGCTCTCACCTTTCTGATCCTAAACTTCTTTGTCCACTTTTTTAGATGTTTGAAGTTAGTGATTCTTAAAAATCCACTATTTTGTTGGCTATACCTCACGCAAAAGGTAGAGGGGTTTTACTTAATCCTTTAAAAGGCTTCATATTATGTAAAGTGTTAATATAAGCCCTACAAGCCAATCTGTGGTTGTATGGGAATTGCAATTTTGAGATATTCATGTATAACATTTTGTTATTCATAATAATATTGAGGTTGTTCTTTATCCATAAGTTTGTGATTTAATCACTTTTTGTACTTATGTAGATAAAGCCTATGGAACTATATATGCATTACAAAGGAATTGTATTGGGATACAATTATGAGATCCTTTTGCATTAAAGCATTGTTTCTAAAAGTTCCTGATCATTGTATTATTGAGACAAGGCATCAATAATGCTCAAAGATTGGCACATGTTATGTTCCTTACTTGTGAAATAAGCAATCGTTTTCATAGGTTAAAGTATAGAGATACTTGGAACTAGCATGTGGGTGCTTACCATGGGAGAGCGAGTTCACTGAACATGACTCGCCATTAAAAGTGTATTTGGTACCTCCATCAAGTGTCAATGTAATACTTCTCATGTGTCAGTTGTGTAACTACTCATTAGACTTGAGACACTAAGTTGTTTTGTATATGGAGTGCTATGCTTTGATTTTATCCTTATGGGTGCCTAACCAAGGATGCCAAAATAGGATGTTTTTGCATATAGTATGAAGCATCTAAAGGCAAATAAGTGGTCAAGATAAGAATTATCACCCAAGTGATTCAAGGGGAAATATCTCTTTAGTTCTTGGTTGATATTAGCTTAATCAAATCCTTGGCTAAGGTGATTAGGAGATTATGAAATGAGCTTCATAAGTCTCTATAAAGCTAATAATCTGACTGCAAGAACAAATATGGAGGTCAATAAAAGTAAGCACTACACCAAACTCTTATCATCTCTAAGATATATGATGAGGGAATGAATTACATTGAAAAATTATACACTGAAAGATTGTCAAAGAATCCTTTGACTCTTCTAACAATTAGGTGGCCATGATGCATTGCTAGATGTCAATCATGGTCTATGGAATTGAATTATTTAATTTAAAATTGAATATGATTCATTTAAATTAATTAATTAATAATATTATAATTCAATTTCATTGCCAACATGTTAGGAACCTAATAGGTTACACACAAAGGTTGCAATTTGGATTAAATTGAGAGTGTGATGATTTACGTTAAACTTAAATCGAATTCTAGGTTTTAACTGTAACGACCTCTTCCCTTGATTGTTATTGTAACCCACCAAATCTCAAGCAAGCCTTAAGTAAACTTCAGGACAATTTAAACTCAACTTACAAAATTTAATGCCATAGTTTGCTTAAATCAAATAAGCATAATATTTGGAATCATGACATTGAGATACCAATAATTGAGTTTGATAATTCCACAACATGTTCAATGTAATATGCAGTAATCATTACACAACCTCAAGTTTTGACAAATATAGTTCCACAAACTATTGCTCATCATAAGCTTGACTATCCCACACAACATGACCTCTAGGCAGCGAAGTGACTTGGAGTGGAAGGCTAAGAGATGCCATTACCTACATTGCAGCAAGTCTCATTGTGCTGAGCAATGTACTTGAGCTAATTACTTATCTGCAAAAAGGAAATGAAGGGGGTGAGTCTCACAGACTTAATGATCATCAACCCCTTGAGTAGGGCGTAGATGAAAAATAAGCACAAGGCAAAAAATTTGAATAATAAAATTATGAGAATGTGTATGCAAACCACTTAACTTGAAAGGGGAGTTTGTGCCTTATATATAAATCAAATAAGTTAATGCACGATAGTCATTTAAATCAGATATCAAACCAATACAAGAAAAGATCCCTGCTGTCGAAATCATTTAGCGGCAAATCAGTATAAGTGCAAGATTTTCCATATTTAAATTCATTCAAAAATTTTACTCAAACTAGTCTGTCATAAACATGCATGCTCCCGTGAAATACAACATTAACAAACTTATATGCAAATTTGTAAATCATCTTGTACATGAGAAGTTAAATCCAATGTCATTGTATAAGTAAGGGAGCTGCGGAAAAACAGTTATTTCTCACCATGCGAAAAACTACGTGCTTGAAAACTCAAAGAGATATCACTCTTGAGTAGGAATAAAATAATACAACTTATGGACTCGCTTCCACGTAATAACATCCGAGAGCTCTGCTCCACCGGATCCCCACTGCCATGGCAGTCTCAACGATGTTGGCAGATATTGGAGAAATCAGGCAGTCGCAACGGCATATATCACTGGTGGCCTAGCCACAA
>NW_018397280.1:807001-807117 GCF_002168275.2 Theobroma umbraticum
ACCATGGCCCCAGCCATGTCTAACAGCCTATCGGCAACCCAAAGGTTCTCTAGCTAGAATTCACTTATGCACACGGGTCACATTTAACCGAAGTGACAACCGACCTACTCTCGAAT
>NW_018397280.1:807127-807250 GCF_002168275.2 Theobroma umbraticum
AATAAAACCATTTAAAAGTCAAATTGGATTTTCAAAACATCATTCCAAATCATTTATAAAATATCAATCATGGTAGTGTACTAAAACCCCTCTTTGTGTCACTTTGCAATGTAAAACCTTTTT
>NW_018397280.1:807260-810153 GCF_002168275.2 Theobroma umbraticum
TAGGTATCAAATCAGCATGGTGAGAATGAAATTTATTCATGAATGCACATCACACAATCAATAAGGCACATTTTTGACATAAATTTTATTGAAAAGCTTGTTTCCCGATTTTAAAATCCTTTACATATATAACTGGTATATATATATATATATAGTTAAAACAAATTTCAAATACTCTAGCATTTACAAGCTCCTAGAATATCTACCAGCTCATGCTTCTCACAAACTTGCAATTAAAATCAACCATTTCATATCTATAAATATATATGTATACAAAATTATGGGATTATTTTTAAATTGACACCCCTTACTCACCTCACAATAGCAGGACACTACGTCGCTATTGACTTAAGCACGTATCTAGCTAATTTCTACTCTCCGATCTCTCGTTATCTCCTCCGGTACGCTACCATGGTAACTTTGCTTATTATTCTCTTTCTAGCATCCATTCAACTTAATTTATTTAATTATACACATAAATAGCAGTATATCAATAACAATCTCTAACTAAATCTCATTGTTTTATCAAAAATACTCAAAAACATTTATCACACAATTCATACACTTTAACCAACCAAAGTTTATACAACATAATATAGTCACTTTGCATGCTTACCTCTCGGTTTAAGATTGAATTTTCCAAATGTGATTCACAACTTCTTCACTTCTAAGATT
This sequence comes from Theobroma umbraticum, assembly GCF_002168275.2. Lineage (NCBI taxonomy): Eukaryota > Viridiplantae > Streptophyta > Magnoliopsida > Malvales > Malvaceae > Theobroma > Theobroma umbraticum. The sequence goes on from NW_018397280.1 coordinate 807,936, forward strand.
ACCTTTGCTGCCACAAACACAATCAATTAATGTACATCTTATTTTTTCCTTTTTACTTATGATTTCAAAACTAAAACACTTACCTATTACTCATTTAGCTCCAAAATCACCATGGACTCTAAAATCTACTTACATGCATGCCTCGAGTCCTTTGAATCCTTGTGGGTTCTTGCTACCACAAACAAAATCACACTTTAAAATTGATTTACAAAGCATGCATTTCAAGGAAAATGAAAATCTCTTTACTCACCTTGTCTCGGGTTCACTAAGCCAACCTTTCCTTTCTTTTTCTTCTTCCTCTTTTCTTCCTTTCTCTCCTTTCTTTCTTCTTTTCCTCTCCTTTCTTTCTTCCTTTCCTCTTCTTTCTCTTTTTCCCTTGGTAGTGGACGGGTCTCTCAAGGCCGAGCCTTGAAAATACCTTTGGTTTTCCCCATTTTGTGCTTACATGGGCGAATTGCCCCGGACTTCATGTTTTTTACTTACTTTCCTTCCTTTTCTCTTTATTCTCTCTCATCGGTGGATTGCCCAAGGTTGCTTGTCTTATTGGCATGTGTCTTTTTTCTTTTATGTGACAAAAGCACAAGGCAAACGCCTTGAAAAGTTTTCCACCCGTCACACCCATTTTCCATCCCTTTTTCCATTCTTATTTTCTTATTTCTTCATTTGTCCCTTATTCTCATTAGGCCAACTCAATCCTCACTCACATTTCATGCACACATTACCTCTTTTGCTCATTGGTCCAAAATCTATCCCAATTGCTTTCCATCTGCCACCTCACTTTTTTACTTTTTCACTTTTATTTCCTTTGCCACCTTTTCCTACCAATTACACTTCATACACAACTTTCTTTATAGTTTAATTGGTCATTTGTTACCCCATTCAAATCACATATATACCTCATATTCCACATAATCCAACTTTCCTTGATTAATAAATCCTCATTTAACTTCAAATATGGAGAATTGCACATATGTCCTCTAACTTTTCCTTATTTACCGTGCGACCATCTAAACTTTCATTCTTAATAATTTAGTCCTTCCAACAATTCTTAAATTCTAATTTCCTTCTATTTTTTTCTTTACATGTGTACAAATATAATATAAGGTTTGCACCCCATCAATGTGTCGTCATAATATTTAAATATATACTTACCCACTTGTGCTTTATTTAAGAAACGCACTTGGGTCCTACGAATTTCTTTCTTACTTCTTCTACCCCACTTAGATTAGTCATATAATCCTCCTCCATGACTAATCTCAGCAACAATTAAAATATTAATATTTTAATATTATTTTATTAATAAAATATTATTTTATTTCAAAATTCTTCACTTATCCCTTCGGGTCCCAAAGTGTCTCACTTTATCCCGATTCACTTCTAAATCACCTTTTAATCCACTAATTCATTCCTGTTAACAATATTATTATTCAATTATTATTTTATCACGTACGAAATATTTTATTTCAAAATATTCCTTTTGACCATTACCGCCCTTTAGCACTTAAGTTTTCGTCTATTGACCTTTCATCTTGTCGATTGGATCTTATTAACTTCTATTCGAGAATAGGGAATGTTACATTAACTACTAAGGACCGAATTAAAAGAGTTTAATTAGGTATTAGTTAAATATTATAATTGTTATAATATTAAGGACTTATTTTACAAATTTTGATAAGTTAAACCTAAATATAAATATCACATTATAGCCACTCTTTCTTTTTGTGACATGGGGAAGGAAACAAAATAAAAATTCCATTTCTCTCTGGAGTGCTGTCACTCTTAAGAAGTTTAATTCTATTTTGAGAACTTTTCCTTTGATCCTTTGCTAGAAATCAAAGAAGAAAAGAGGACAAATAGTTGTCCACTTGCTAGCCCAAGCCCGTGGCATAAAGCTCTCCCGTTGGGAAGTTGTAATCATGTGTGCATCATTGGAGGCCAAGCAATTGAGTAGCTAAGATTCTTTCACACAAAAGGTGTTCATGTTTTGTTACCAAAAGGAATGCATTTGATTACGATATCACTTGGAAAGGTAAATTTTTTTTTGATTTTATATGGTACTTAACTTTGCATTAAACAACCAAGGTGATCAAAAGATAAGAGGCATGTTTTTTCTTATTTTATTTCAATTTTTTTATTCCGCTGTGTTGATACTGTAATCATGCCGTTCCTAGTAGTGGTATTAAAACCTCCCTTGGCTCGTTTTAATGCAAAGGTATGT
>NW_018397280.1:810163-810283 GCF_002168275.2 Theobroma umbraticum
TTAATACTATGTTTGACATAGATGTGAAAATTCGGGTATCAAATGGTGAGTTCAAGTTTACGTAATTCTATTTTGAAATTGTTTGAAATTTTTGAACAGTTTTATTTTGTAAAATTTTAT
>NW_018397280.1:810293-810750 GCF_002168275.2 Theobroma umbraticum
ATGAGCATTAAACATGTTTTAATGTCAAAAATTTGCAGATTAAAGTTTGCATAAGATGCACAAAAATCAGCAAAGGAATTCGGGTTCGGGGAGGAATGGAGATGTGGGTATTAAGGACAGATTTTTATTCTGTCCAGGTTTGGTTTTTGTGTCATTTCAGCAAGCAAATGAGTCCTAAAAGTTCTCAAAATTTGGCAAATTGATGTTAAGTTGATGTCCTTTGAAAATGTTTCAAATGTGGTTGAAAACCAATAACACAAAGTGAGCATGAGGCCTTGAAGTCATGACTAATCGCTGCTGCCAGCAACAGACTTTGAGTCACGGTTTTGCTTGTTTTCAGCAAGCAGAAGGCATCCAAAATTGATGCTAATGATGATGAGAGAGGTTTCATACCTTAACTGATAGGAGGATTAGGATAAGGGATAAAATCCCAAAATTTTATGCCACTTTAATGGCC
>NW_018397280.1:810935-811046 GCF_002168275.2 Theobroma umbraticum
TTTGTGGAAGTAGTTCCATAAAATCAGTAAATCAAAATAGATTTTGAAAGTTTCACAAAATTAAGAATTTGATTCCTACAAAATATGGAAATTATTTTAATCAATTGACAA
>NW_018397280.1:811159-811928 GCF_002168275.2 Theobroma umbraticum
TGGAATTCAGATTTGATAATTGGATAAATGAAGATTTTATTGTCTTAAAATTACAAAATGAGATTAGGTGATTTAAGACATCAAATCTTTAATATCTGATTGGTAAAGTATAACCTTAAATATTTGGATAAAGCAAATTAAAATTGTTTTAATTTGGTACAAATCCTATCCTAATAAGATTAGGATATGGATAAAGGTTATTTATATTCATTAGTAAGGATTTCTATATATGGAAATTGTTTCTTTATATATGAAAATAAATTGAGACCCAAAAAAATTTGAAAGTAAGTTAATTCAAAAGTTGAATTTAACTAATTTCAAATAAATCATGTGATTAACAACTTGAACAAGACATAGATTTAATTTTATGTTCATGTGGATGGATGAATATGGATGATTATGGACTAGACCCAATATGATTGTGTTGTATGGTTAAATTTTATCATGGTATTTATTTATTAAATAAGGTCTGCGCACCCTGCCTTTCTCTTGATTTTCAGGGATTGTAAAATTCTTTCCTGACCCAACTTCCCTCAGATATACCACAAGGTTTCTTTACAAAATTGTAATAAGTGTAGAATTAGGATTAGTTTAGGAGTTATTTTATAATTTGAAGATGAAGACCTAAAGGTGCCACGTTGATACAAAAAGGAAGATTACAATATGTTGTATGTTATCCCTTAGGTTTGACCAAGCTGATTTCGTTCGATGGCTCAAGGAAATTAGTATAGATAAAGTCTATAATCATCCAAAGTAGTATGCATGAGAT
>NW_018397280.1:811938-814853 GCF_002168275.2 Theobroma umbraticum
ATGCAATTAATAAATACTATGCATGCAATAATGAGACCTAAACTAAGTCAAAAATAAGAAAATACCTCGGTAAATATTGAGTCACATGCCACGCATGATTAAGTTGCCTTCCACCATATAGCAAGATAACCTAGCTGCTCTTTTAATCGGAGACTTGTTGAGCACACTCAAGGTCACACTTTTACATGAGTATGTTTGAGCTATTGGTGGGTCTTACTTAACTAGTTTCATAAAATCTGGATGCTTGGAAACTTGATTATTATGGAAACTAGAGGCAATGGCTAGGTGAAACATATATGATATGTTTAGGCAATGTATTGTTACCTGGCTGATCTAGGAGTTGTATAGAGATACAATTGGTAAGCTTAGTTACCTACCTAATCCACCTATCACAATTTGTTGAGCACACTCAAGGTCATGATTAGAATGGATGAGGATCCTATCCCACTAAAAGAATCTTTGTAGAGATCTTTCGAGGTGATATGGAGGGTTATCATCTTGAAAAAAAATAGTGGGAGCAATCAATTTAAGATTTACTATCTCCTCTTAATTGATCATAATGCATGATTACTCATAAACATTATTTAAATGTTTAGGTTGTTAGAATGCGAACACATATTACTTTGCGTGGCATACTTGATGTCATCATGAAATTTGTGCCAAAATGTTTGGACTAGTATATCAAGTTAAAAAACATTCTCAAATATCTATTAAGAATAGATGCAATTAAGGAAGATATCCTAGATTTCTTGACCAGGTCAAAGAATGGGAAACTTGTAGAAGTTTCACATTTGACCATGTATATGATTGAAGTAAATCTATCTACTATTGATTCGTCATCATGGGTACTAGATACTTGATGTGGGTTACACTTATGTAATGACATGAAAGTGTTGGAAACGAGTAGAAGATTAATGAAGGGAGAGGTGGTCCTAAGAGTAGGAAATGGAGCACAGGTTGCTGCATCGGCTGTGGGGACAGTTACCATACCTTTACCATCAAGGTTGATCTTGGAATTAAGAGACTACTACTACGTTCCTTTCATATCTCGAAATATCATATCTGTGTCATACTTGGCATTATATGATGATATTGGATTTTGCATTAAGGGTGATTATTGTTCATTCTCGAAGGGAGAGATGCATTATGGTGTAGGGACAAATTTGAACAGTCTTTATATTCTTGGACCTAAGAGACCCATACTCAATATAGAGGTCAAGAAATTAAAGAAAGATGATCCAAAACTATCCTACATTTGGCACTGTAGGCTTGGACACATCAATGAGACTGGCTTAACCTAGTTACACAAATAAAGTTATATCGATCCATTAATTATGAATCTTATAGAGCATGTGAGTGTTGTTCCTCGATAAGATGACCAAGTCGCCTTTCACCAAGAAGGGTGAATTATTTGGGGTGTTATTAGGACTTGTACATTCAGATGTATGTGGTCCTATGAATACTAGTGCTAAAGGAGGATACTCCTACTTCATCACCTTCACAGATGGCCATGCTCGCATGGTTATGTATATTTGATGAAATATAAATCTGAATCTTTTGACAAGTTCAAAGAATATAGAGCGGAGGTTGAGAAAGAAATTAGGAAAAGTATTCTCACTCTTAGATCTGATCGAGGAAGAGAATATCTTAGCTAAGAGTTTCAGGATTATCTGAAAGAAAATGGGATTCTCGCATAATGGACTTTTCACAATGGGGTGTTTGAGAGAAGGAATATAACATTATTGGACATGATTTGATCCATGATGAGTCGTATAGATCTTCTTATATCTTTCTAGGGATATGCCCTAGAAACTGCAGCTCGCATATCGAACCCAAGTTCCTACCAAATCAATTGATAAGACACCATATGAGATATAAAGTGGGAAAAAGCCCAACTTGTCTTATGCTAGGATTTGAGGATGTATTGCTTATGTGAAGCGTACAATGTTAGTAAGCTAGAAGCGAGATCAAACAAATGTGAATTTGTGGGATATCTTAAAGAAACACACGGATATTATTTCTATAATCCCATTAATCAAAAGGTGTTTGTCTCAAGGCATGCCACTTTCCTTGAGAAAGAGTTCTTAAATGAAAGGGCTAGTGAGAGTAAAGTTGTACTCGAAGAAGTTCGAGACCCACAAACTGACATTTCATTGGAATTTGAGCCTGAAATTGTGACATCTGATGTACAACCACAATCTTAAGAGGCACAACCACTCAAAAGGTCTAGTAGAAAACGTCAAGCTCTAAAGAGATATGGATTTCTCTTAGAAAGGGATGCATTGCCCATAAATGATTAGCCTACAACCTATGAGGGGGCGATGTTGGACATCGATTCTAACAAATGGCTAGAAGCCATGAAATCTGAAATGGATGCCATGGATACCAACCAAATATGGACTTTGTTGAATCCACCTGAAGGGATAGGTCTTTAAGAGAAAGACAGATGTAGATGGCAAGGTGCAAACCTTTAAAGTTAGATTGGTAGCAAAATGCTACAAACGAAGACAAGGTATTGACTTTGAAAAAACCTTTTCACCAGTTGCTATGCTTAAATCCATTAGGATTTTGCTTGCAATTGCTGCATACCATGATTATGAAATATGGCAAATGGATGTAAAAACAGCATTCCTTAATGGAAACTTGCGAGAAAAAGTGTACATGACACAACCTAAAGGTTTTATATCTAATGCTAATGCTAATAAGATGTGGAAGCTTCAAAAGTCCATTTATGGACTTAAGCAAGGTTCTCAAAGTTGGAACATCCATTTTGATAAAGCTATAAAAGGGTTTGACTTCATCAAAAATGAGGACGAACCATGTGTCTATAAAAATGTTAGTGGGAGTGTCATAATTTTCTTAGTGCTATATATTGATGACATATTGCTCATAGGAAATGATATACCATGCTGCAA
>NW_018397280.1:814863-815277 GCF_002168275.2 Theobroma umbraticum
TTTGGTTGTCCAAACAATTTTCCATGAAGGATTTGGGAGAAGCAACTTATGTTCTAGGAATAAAGATCTATAGAGATAGATCTAAAAGGTTGCTAGGTCTTTCCCAATCCACATACATAAACAAGGCGCTAAAGAGGTTTAGCATGATGGAGTCCAAGAAGGGACACCGGCCTATGTCACAAGGTATCTATCTCTCTAAGAACATGTGTCCAAAGAATCAAGAAGAGAGAGATTGCATGGATAAAATCCCATATGCTTCAGTAATAACATCCATCATGTGTGTGATGCTTTGCACTAGAGCAGATGTATCTTATGCTCTAAGTGTCACGAGTAGGTACCAAGCTAATCCTGGTGAAGGTCACTGGATAGCTATGAAAAACATCCTGAAGTACTTACGAAGAACTAAGGATGTAT
>NW_018397280.1:815354-829857 GCF_002168275.2 Theobroma umbraticum
AGTCACAAAGTGGATATGTGTTTACACTTAATAGAGGTGCAATGAGTTGGAAGAGCTCCAAACAAAATACGACTATGGATTCTACAATTGAGGCCGAATACATCTCTACGTCAAAGGCAGCGAAAGAAGCAGTTTGGATTAAGAAGTTGATTACTGAACTAGATGTGGTTCCTAGCATTGTTGGTCCAATACCTTTGTGTTGTGATAACAATGGAGCCATTGCACAAGCAAAGGAACCAAGGTCTCATTAAAAATCCAAACATGTATTGTGGCGTTACCATGTGATTAGGGAGATCATTGGAAGAGAAGACATTTGCATAGAGCCTATACCTACTAAGGATAATATTGTTGATCCTCTCACTAAAGCACTGTCCCAACAGAAGCATAACCGTCATGTTGAGAACATTGGTATTAGATACATAAGCAATTGGCTTTGGTGATAGTGGGAGATTATTAGTATAGGCCCTACAAGCCAATCTATGGTTGTATGGGAATTACAATTTTGAGATATTTATGTATGACATTTTGTTATTCTTAATAACATTGAGGTAGTTCTTTATCCATAAGTTTGTGATTTAATTAGTTTTTGTACTTATGTAAATAAAGCCCATGGAACTATATATGCCTTGCAAAGGAATTGTATTGGGATACAATTATGAGATCCTTTTGCATTAAAGCATTATTCCTAAAAGTTCCTGATCATTGTATTATTGAGACAGGGTATCAATAATAATCAAAGATTGGCACATGTTATGTTCCTTGTGAAGTAAGCAATTGTTTTCATAGGTTGAAGTATATAGATACTTGAAACTAGCATGTGGCTGCTTATCATGGGAGAGTGAGTTCACTAAACATGACCCGCCATGAGAAATGCATTTAGTACCTCACTCAAGTGTCTATGCAATACTTTTCAGGTGTTAGTTGTGTAACTACTTGTTAGACTTGAGACACTAGGTTGTTTTGTATGTGGAGTACTATGCTTTGATTTCATTCTTATAGGTGCCTAACTAAGGATGCCAAAATAGGATGTTTTTGGGTATAATATGAAACATATGAAGCCAAATGAGTGGTCAAGATAGGAATCAACACCCCAAGAGATTGAAGAGGAAATATCTCTTTAGTTTTAGGTTGATATTAGCTTAATCAAATCCTTGGCCAAGGTGATTAGGAGATTATGAAATGAGCTTCATAAATCTCCATAAAAGCTAATGATTTAACTACAAGAACAAATATGGAGGTTAATAAGAGTAGGCCCTACACCAAACTTTTATCATCTCTAAGATATATCATGAGGGAATGAATTACATTGAAAAACTGTACATTGAAAGGTTGTCAAAGAATCTTTTGACTCTCCTAACAATTGGATGGCCATGATGCATTGCTAGATGCCAATCATGGTCTATTGAATTGAATTAGCTAATTTAAAATTGAATATGATTCATTGAAATTAATTAATTAACTTAATATATTTAATATTCATTCAATGCATAGAGGAAACCTAATGGGTCCACACAAAGGTTGCAATTTGGATTAAATTGAGAGTGTGATAATTTAAGTTAGACTAAATCGAATTCTAGTTTAACTACTATGGACCTAATTAAAAGAGTTGAATTAGGTATTGGTTAAATATTATAATTGTTATAATATTAAGGACTTATTTTGCAAATTTTGATAAGTTAAACCTAGATATAAATATCACATTATGTCCACTCTTTCTTTTTGGGAGGTGGGGAAGGAAAGAAAATAAAAATTCCTTTTCTTTCTTGAGTGTTGCCACTCTTGAGATGTTTAATTTTATTTTGAGAACTTCTCTTTTGATCCTTTGCTGGAAATAAAAGAAGAAAAGAAGACCAATCTTTAGCCACTTGCTAGCACAAGCCCATGGCATAAAGCTCTCTTGTTGGGAATGATCCATTGCAATCGTGTGTGCAATATTGGAGGCTAAGCGATTGAGTGGCTGAGATTCTTTCAGACAAAAGGTGTTCATGTTTTGTCACCAAAAGGAATCCATTTGATTACAATATCACTTGAAAAGGTAATTTTTTTTATTTTATGTGGTATTTAACTTTGCATTAAACAACCAAGGTGATCCAAAGATAGGAGGCATTTTTTTTATTTTATTTTAATTTTTTTTATTTCACTGCGATGATGTCGTAATCATGCAATTCCTAGCATAAAGGTTGTGTTTTAACCTAAAAAAGCAATGTCTTGGTAGAAATTATGCCTAATCATAGCAAAAGGCAATAAGTTACACTTGATCCTGTTAAAAGGCATGTTGTAAAGGTTACACCTAATCTTGTGGAAAAAGCAAGTTGATAGTGGATTCAAACTCCTTATGCTATCAAGGGTGGTCATAGTCATTGGAAGGTTAAACTTCTATAAAATTCCTGCTAAGTTCTCTTTTTATTTCTCATCATTACTCATGGCTTTCATACCATGTTTTATTGCTTCATTTCCTTATGCATATCTATTATATTTTCAAAGCTGTTAAAAAAGGGGGAATTGTTATTAAATTATCAATTCACCCCTACTTGGTATTCATATTTTAAGCTTAGCTTTCTAACAATTGGTATCAGAGTAGGTTCTCAAGTTTTACAAGTTTAACCACCTTTGAGAGATCTTGAACAAAAAGTTTAAAGTAATAGCCATGGCATCATCATCATCGACTTCATTAAAGAAAGAAAATCTATGATAAGGCCTCCTTTGCTCAAAAAAGAGAACTACTTGTCCTAGAGAATGAGGTTTGAAACCTTTATACAATCCATTGATATGGATCATTGGGATATTATTGTTGATGGACCTCATATTTCAGCCAAAACTATTGACGGTGTGAAACATCTTAAAATTAGAACTGAATGGGATGATAAAGATAAAAAGTTGATATAGCTAAATCATAAATCTGTAATAGCTATTTTATGTGCTTTTAGTGAGAATAAATTTAATAAGGTAACTATGTGCTCTAATGAAAAAGAAATTTAAGACCCCCTAGAAAATTGTTATGAGGGCACTAGTTAAGTAAAAGAATCAAAGATCAGTATGTTGATACTTGATTATGAGCTTTTCAAAATGAAAGATGAGGAGCCTATTAAAGAGATGTTTGATAGATTCACAAAGATTATAGGAAGACTGAAAGCTCTAGGAAGAGAATTTCCTAATGCTCAGCTTGTGAAAATGTAATTAAGCTAGATGAAGTTTTAGGTTCTTTGCTTACCTAAGAGATGTGTAACACCTTTGACCTTGATATAAGCCATATGTTGCGTTAACTAGACTATTGAAGGAGTTAAATTACATTTTAGTTGTATGTGTTCGAAGACTTAAGAATAGGCTTATGTGTTTGAGGAATTATGATGATATGTTGAAATAACTAAGTTAATTGATGAGCTAAGTTAAACCTTGGTGAATATGATTATCCTCATAGGTGGATGACTATGAATATTGGCATAATTGAAAGCCTTTAATGGATTTGTGCATATGTTTGGCACTTGAACACTAAGTATTATACTTTGCCAAATTCTTAGAAAATGATTGATGACTCTTAAAGTTTGAAGTTTATATTGAAATTGTGAGCTTACATATGAGTATAAGCATAAGAAATTTTGAGTTATAATAGATATTTTGAAGTATGATTTAAATAAGGAGTGATTTGAGGAGTTTGAATTTGGATTATTGGATAGCTAGAGTGCTAAAAATACCATTCTAGAGAAAATGTATTGATACATTCACCAATGTATCAATAGATTTGAAGAACACAAGCGTACTGCATAATTCTATAGATACATTGTCCAAACGTATCAATAGATTTGATGCATGGGACATTTTGCTAAAATGTATCCATAAATTTCTCCAATGTACTAATACATTTAAGGTAGAAAGCATTCTACTTGAATTCCATTAATACATTGCCTCATGTATTGATAGACTTGAAAGAAATTCATGAAAATGTATCTATACATCCTTAGGTATTTGCTAAACTAAAAAAGGGTTTGGGCATTTTTCCCATTGTAAAACAAAGGAAAACACTTTCTCTCTTTATCCTTTTGGAAACCCTAACCCTAAAAAACTCATTTGAAGTATATCCAAGCTTGGGGAAACCATTTTTAAAGATAAGATTATGCTTTTTGTAAATTGATTTTTTATTTAATCGATTTATAACTTTGAAATCCAATTGTTCCAATTTTGGTGAAAATTCTCTCTTTGGGCTTTGTTGGGAATTTGGAGTTGAAATTGGGTAACCCAACACCAAAAGCTAAGGATTTAAGTCTTTAAACTTAAGATTTGAAACCTAGGTTTTTTATTTGACAGTGACTAAAACTAAACCTAGATTGAAATGTTGGGAACTTTCGAAAGCTAAGAAATAATTGTTAGTTTGATTTGTTCAAGGGAAAAAAAAGCTATTAGCACATTGGAGAGCTTGAGAGCCATTGGAGGCAAGAAAAACTCGACTTGGCTATGAAAATGCCTTTAACTATCACTGTTATTGTGTGAATAAAAGCATGTGATGCATGACGCATTGTTAAATGCATTGCCATGGTACTTAAATGAAATATATATACATATATATTTATACATATGTATGTATACAACTGCCTAGATCGATGTGCCTAGGCTAGTGAGTTGATTGTATCTGAATCTATGTGTTTGTACCTTAGTGCAAGCCACATAGTGACGTGTGTTTGAGCCTAGACTAAGAGGTCTAGTGAATACTATTAATGTAAGAGAATATGATGAATGTCCAGCAGTAGTTTACTTAAGAAAAATAGCCTCTTGGAGGATTTTGAGTATTTGATGCCTTAAAGGATTAAGGGCACCTTGGAATGATATTGAGCTAGTTAGCAATTTAAGCTCCTTAAACATGATTTTTGATGTGAGATGGTATATATGTGGTATCAAAGGGGTGAAAGCCTTGATTGTGCTCATGTATTTCATCTGATGATGAGAAATTCTGGACGTTGATTTGATTTAAGGTTGAATAGAGTCCTATCCTTGTGATCTGACTCTTCACCAATTACTTCGGCATTGAGTAAGAATTGTTCTTTGTCAGATGTTTCGAGTCCAAGCGTGATTTGATTCTTTATTAGTTGCTTGGGCATCATGTGTGATTCAAATCTCCGTAACTGGCCTTAGCCCTTAGCTTGATTTGAACCCTCCATTGATCACTTTGATATTATGCGTGATCTGATTCTCCACTAGTTGCTTTGACACCGAGAGTAATTTAACTCTGGTAGTTGGCCACCATACGTGATTTGATTAAGTTTAGGGAAGACCATTCATTGATGATATATTGATCGTGATTGTGAGAATTGTGAATAACATGCTGTAGGATTTGATTATGTGATTATTGTGAAATAAATGAACATGATTAATATGTGATAGCATAACTTCAAAGTGAATAGAAATGAGTCTAAACTTGATATTACTTTTCGACAACTAAGGTGTGCTTATGTAGATTAACCTTTTGAGGGCTTCTAGGGTAAGCTTGATTTGTTATGCACTATTTGTGGAGACATCATGGCATAAATATGATTTGTGAGATTTAAGGAAATACCCTTAAGGATGATTTAATATACCCCTAACGTTGAAGATGTTTGTGAGAATATTCTGTTTACATTGAGAGTGAGATATATATATATACGATTATTTGCTTTATAATATTGATTTGTATGCTCCTCTTCACTGCATATTAGATGACTATCCCATTTGTTTGCACCATGTGTAGATAAATAGGCCACAAGGCTTGCGTGGTTGTTGCTGTCTCTTTAGACATGTTTTGGCATCTGATAGGTTTCTTATCTGTTGGGTCCACTCCATTGAGTTTGATGAGTTGTAGCTTCCACATTTCTGTTTTAAAAGTTAGAAAATGTTTTATTTTAGATATTGTAGGCATTGTGTTGCAGATATTATGTACGAACTCACTTTGTTAGCCAACGTATGGCTTGAACAATATGTTAAGGTGTTTTATTTTGAATTACATGCCCAAGGGCAATATTGTTAATATTTGAAATTATGCTATGAATTGCTATATGATGGTAATGTAAAGCACTAAATTGGGTATTGTGAATGTTTTCACTTTGTGTTTTGAGACTTGCTAGATTCTTGTGGGCTTCACCTGTTGGACTAGTGTGTTGGTCATGGCCCCTCGGTTTTGGGTCATGATAAAGTTGGTATCAAAGCATCTAGGTTCTAGAGTGTCCTAGGTCATTCTATGTTTGTTAATAGAGTGTCGATATTAGTTTAGAGTCTTGTTCATGGTTTGTGACTGTAGCACAAGTCTTGAGTGGGAGGCGGCACGAGCTTTTAAGTCCTTAGAAACTAACATTTATTTTCGGAACAATGAATTTTGGAATAATGAATTTTGAAATTTTGAAAATGGTGTTGTTTCATCTTAGTACAAGATATCGTCTAAGATGAGAGCCACCTCGAAAGCGATGAGTGAGCAAGATGCCTTGAACGAGCCTATTGTGAGAGTACGAGTGTTGTGATCCAAGAGTTGTGGAAGGAATAAAGCTACTAGACGCACTCAAAATGTGAATCCCAATGAAATTTATCCCAATGATAGCTTTAACGGAGTTAGGGATGACCATCCGATAGGAAGAGGCATGACCTTAAAGGATTTGGCAATAAGACTACAAAATTTGATGCATAAGTTTGTAGAATTTCATAGTAAGGGTAAAGCACATTTTGAAGAATGAGTTGATTTTAGTTCACAAGACCTAAAGTGCTTACCCCATTGTGAGTATCAAAGAGGGGCTATTAAGATTACCTTAGTGGATTTCATGAAACTTAATCCCCCAATATTTAATGGATCTAATGCGAAGGAAGATTCATAGAGATTTTTGGAAGATCTGGAATGAATATGTTATGCATTAGGATGCTCCACTTATTAATTAGTTGAATTAATGGGATTTAGATTGAAAGATGTGGCCCAAATATGGTTTGTATCTCTTAAGAGAAGTAGACAATCTAATTCAGCCTTGATAACTTAAGAGGAATTTGTCCAGTCCTTTCTAGATTGCTTCTTGCTTAAGAGCATTAGATATGCAAAGGCATAGGAGTTTGAGATCTCGTCCAAACCCTAGAGATGTCAGTGACAAAGTATGACATCCGATTCACCCAATTATCCTATTATGCTCTTGACTTAGTCTTGACTGAGGATAAAAGGATCAAGAGATTTGTTAGAGAATTGATCAAGTCACTATTTAGAGTTTTTGCCACCTAAATATTTGCTTTTTACTTTGAAGTGGTGGATGTGGCCAAGTTGATAAAGACCAAGAGAGTGGATACTATGATGGAAAGAAATAGGGGTAGAAATGCTCAAACACAAGGCCAATAGGGCAGAAAAGATTCTAATGCAACTAGAAGTCCAGTATCTATAAGCCATCAGAGTTGTGAGGGAACCACTTTGACATGCAGGCCACCACAAAATAGAGATTTGTTTAGCCACCTACTAGATGAGGGCAGTTTAGGAGAACATCTAATTTGAGCCCTAGACAGAGGGGTGTTTTATGTAATTATTGTGGGAAAACACATGGTGGACCATGCCATCGAGTAGCTGGATTTTGATGTAATCTTTGGAATGGACTAGTTAACATCTTGTTTTGCTAAAGTGGATGCCACTATAAACTTGTGAAGTTTAAGTTTATGGGAGAACCTTCATTTGTGATTTATGGACATAATAGTCCAATGTTTGAGAAAGTTATGTCAATTATGGCCATTAAACAAATGACAAGGCAAAAAGGCCAAGTTTATCTAGTGATGATGAGAGACATTTTAATGAATGAAAGGAGTGCTAGTATGAGCCCTACAATCTAATTTGTGGTTTGTATAGGAATTGCAATTTGAGATATTCATGTATGACATTTTGTTATTCATAATAACATTTAGGTAGTTCTTTAGCCATAAGTTTGTGATTTAATTACTATTTATACTTATGTAGATAAAGCCCATGGAACTATATATGCCTTGCAAAGAAATTGTATTGGGATACAATTATGAGATCTTTATGCATTGAAGAATTGTTCCTAAAAGTTCGTAATCATTTCATTTTTTAGACAAGGCATCAATAATGCTCAAAGATCGATATAAGCTATGTTCCTTGTGAAGTAAGCAATCGCTTTTATAAGTTGAGGTATAAAGATACTTGCAACTAACATATGGGTGCTTGCCATAGGAAGGTGAGTTCACTAAACATGACCCGTCATGAGAAGTGCATTTTGTATCTTACTTAAGTGTCTATACAATACTTCTCATGTGTTCATTGTATAACTACTCCCAAGACTAGAGACATTAGGTTGCCTTATATGTGGAGTGTTATGCTTTGATTTTATTCTTCTAGGTGTTTACCAAGGATGCCAAAATAGGATGTTTTTAGATATAGTATGAAGTATTTAAAGGCAAATGAGTGATCAAGATAGGAATCATCACCCCAAGTGATTCAAGGGAAAATATCTCATTAATTCTTGGTTGATATTAGCTTAATTAAATCCTTGGCCAAAGTGATTAGGAGTTTATGAAATAAGGTTCAAAAGTTTCCTAATCTAACTGCAGGAAAAAATACGGAGGCTAATAAGAGTAGCCGCTGCACCTAGCTTTTATCATATTCGAGATATATGACAAGCGAGTGAATTACACTAATGAATTGTACATTGAAAGGTTGTCAAAGAACCTTTGACCTTCCAAATAATTAAGTGGCCATGATGCATTGTTAGATGCCAATCTTGGTCTATAGAATTGAATTAGTTAATTTAAAATTGAATATGATTCATTTAAATGAATTAATTAATAATATTATAATTCAATTCTATTGTCAACATGTTACGAACTTGATGGGTTACACACAAAGGTTGTAATTTGGATTAAATTGAACATGTGATGATTTAAGTTAAACTTAAATCAAATTCTAGGTTTTAACTACTAAGGGCTTAATTAAACTCTTTTTAACTATTAAGGACCTAATTAAAAGAGTTTAATTAGGCATTAGTTAAATATTATAATTGTCACGATATTAAAGGACATTTAAGGTCATGATTAGAATGGATAGGGATCCTTACCCACTAATATAATCCTTGTAGAGATCTCTTAAGATGATATGGAGGGTTATCATCTTGAAGAAAATAGTGGGAGCAATCAATTAAGATTTACTATCTCACCTTAATTGATTACAATGCATGATTACTCATGAATGTTCTTTCAATGTCTAAGTTGTTAGAATGTGAATACACATCACTTTGTGTGGCATGCTTGGTGCCATCATGAAATCTAGGCTAAAATGTTTAGTCTGGCATATCAAGTTAAGAAACATTCTCAAATATTTATTAAGAAGAGATGTTATTAGGTAAGATATTCTTACCTTTTGGACAAGGTCAAAGAACGAGAAACTTGTAGAAGTTTCACCTTTGACCATGGATATGATTGAAGTAAATCTATCTACCATTGATTCATCATCATGAGTGTTAGATACTAGATGTGGGTCACATCTATGTAATGACATGAAGATGCTAGAAATGAATAAAAGATTGTCAGAGGGAGAGGAAGTCCTAAGAGTAGGAAATGGAGCAAAGGTTGCTACATTGGTTGTAGGGATAGTTTCCATATCTTTACCTTCTAGACTGATCTTAGAATTACAAAACTGTTACTATGTCTTTTCTATAGGTATGTGTGCAACATCTTGACAGAGATTTGTACATAAGTGCAGATTCTAGACTATCATCACCACCCATTAATTTAAGTATTAAGAGAAATATTACTCCAAATAAAATATCCAATAAACCATAATCCTAGACTCTTAGTCTACTACTTTTCTATTAATTTTAGCTTTTATTTCTTAGATTAGTGTTGTTAAATAGATTTTATCTTTAATTAATTTTAAAAAATTTGATTTACTCGGATAAAACAAGAGTGCATTAATTTTAATATTTAGTAAGGATTTAGATACAATTCCTTGTGGGATACGATACTTACTTACCTCTTTATTACTTAGGTGACACGTGGACTTGAGTATGTAAAGTTGACAACAAGTTTTTGGCATTGTTGTTGGGGAGTTGTTTCCTTGTCTTTTAGTTAATATTAATACCAAGCAAATTAGTCTTACTTCAAGTTTTGTTTTTCTTTATTTTTGGTACTTTTTGGCTAGTGTAGGAGAACAGTAAGGAGTTTGGAAATTGTCCTTTGTGATCTAGAAATTGAGAAGACTTTTTGAAGACTTTTGAGGCAAAATTCATTATTTAGAAACAATGGCTAATAATCAAAAAGAGTAGCAAATTCAAGAGCAAGTAGTGGATAATCGGTCTTTGAGGGATTATGCTATTTTATTGGTGCAAGGTCTTCACTTGAGCATTCAAAGGCCGGCTATTCAAGCTAACAACCTTGGGGTAAAGATGACAATCATCCAAGTGATCCAGACTTTAGTCCAATTTGGTGGTCTACTTAATAATGACCTAAACTCTCACATTTCTAATTTTTTTGAGATTTGTGACACTTTTAAGCATAATGAAGTTGCTGATAATGGTATTAGACTGAGATTCCTTTCTTTCACATTGCAGGACAAGGTGAAGGTTTGGTTAAATTCTCTTATTATGGGCTTTATTATGACTTGGGATGATCTTGCTTAGAAGTTATTAACTAAATTCTTTTATTCAGCCAAGACAACAAAGATAAGGAATGATATTTCTTTTTTCATGCAACATGACTCTGAATCATTGTTTGAGGCATGAGAGAGATATAAGGATTTGCTTTATCATTGGCCTCATCAAGGTATACCTAAATGGCTTCAGATTCAGACATTTTCATCAAATGAGCACTAATTTTCATCAAATGATGTGGTAAACATTTTTCTCAACATATATACCACTACAATTTTTATATTTACCACTTTTCCTAATTCAAAACAAATTAAGGTGGAAATCATGTTTGAAGTTGATAAACCATTGCAGCACTAAGAGAACAAGGCTACAGTGTTGGTGAATGGAAGCTCACCATACAATTTTCCTAAGAGCTCAACACCACAGTGCTAGAGAAGTATTGTTGCAATGCTACTGTAACAAAAAAACTAGCACCCCAACGCTGGGCAATTTTCCAAAAATAAAAATTTGATGGGATTTTAGAAATTAGGTTACTTGGAGCCTATTTAAGGGACATTTTTTAATGGTTTAAAGGAAGAGGGAGCAAGCAACTCTTCAGGAGATTTGAAGCGAAGAACAAAGCAAGAAAACAAAAAAATTTGAGAGAGAATTGAGATTGCAAAGCTTCAATAATTAGTTTCTTTCTCTACTTTGGTGTTTCTTTTGTTTTCATTGACTTGGATTCATGGCTAAATTTTTTTAGATGTTGTTTTTATTAGTTATTATGAGCTAAATTATCTTTTTAGGATTGTGGTGGATTTCAACATATAGTTTGAATATTAGTTTCTCTTTTATTTATCATTAATGGGTGTAGTTTAGCCTATTCAAATCTGTCCTTAATACTTTTGATTGTCTGGCCAACAATTAACTGATTTGTGAATCTAATTGAGACTCAATAAAGAGATTTTAGATTGGACTAATGTTTAAATAGTGTATGTTCATGTCACTTAAGTGATATGATTTGCTATTCAGATAGACATACTCTAATTGCCATACATAGCCACATTAGGACACTTGCATAATGAGCATAATTTAATTAATTTCTATAGACATATAGTAAACTAATTAAGTTAGGTATTTGCACAAGCAACTCGATGGAGACTTGTCCATAACTTTGGATTCTAGGTTAGTAAAACCACCTAAGAAAGATAAATAACAAGAAAAGCTGGTATCATATCAAATTTTGAATGAACTCATAATCCTAAGTCTTTAATATATTGCTTTTCTGAACTTATTTAGTTTGTTAGTTAATTTAATGTTTATTTTAATTTTTTTAATTAATTTTTTGTAAATTTTGATTATTTAAGTAAGATTGATTTGTTATAAGATTTTAATACTTAGAAAAAATTTAGGAACAAATCTTTATGGGAATGATACTCTACTTCATCACTATATTACTTGTTCGATATGTATACTAACGTGTGCAAAATTGATAACAAGTTTTTGGCATCATTGCCGAGGATTGTGTCTTCTTTGTTATTTGCTAATATTAAAATTTTACATATTATTCTTAATTTAAGTTTATTTTTGTTTTTCAATTGTGTTTAGCTCTTGTATGAGAAGAGTAAACAACTTGGAGGCTATTCCGTGTGATCCAGAAATTAGGCGAACATTTCACAAACTTTGACCAAAGAATCAACAAGGTGTTGCTCCAATAAATACAATGGTTGATCAACAGGGTGAATAGCAAATCAAAAAGCATGAAATAGCTAGCAATCTTTGCTTAAGGGATTATGTTGTTCCTTTGGTACAAGGAATTCCATTGAGAATTCGAAGGCCAACTATTCAAGCAAACAATTTTGAGATCAAGCCAGCTATCATCACCATGATTTAAACTTTATTCTAGTTTAAGGGCCTTCGTCATGATGATCTAAATAGTCATATATCAAACTTTTTAGAGATTTATGACATTTTCAAACACAATGGTGTCACTGATGATGCAATTCATTTGAGGCTTTTTTTTTGTCTCATTAAAAGATAAAGATAAAGCATGGTTGAATGTGCTCCCTAATGACTCAATAAAAACATGAGATGATCTTGCTTAGAAATTCCTTGCCAAATTCTTCCCTTCAGCTAAGATAGCAAAAATGAGGAATGATATTACATCATTCATGCAGCTAGATTCTGAATCATTGTACGAAGCTTGGGAAAGCCACAAAGAACTACTTTGGCATTGTCTTCATCATGGTCCCCCAAAATGGCTTCAAGTGCAGACATTTTAAAATATTTAAGTGGGCAGGTTTGAACCACCATTAATGCCGCTGCGAGAGGAGCTTTAATGGCAAAATCAATTAATGAGGCATATGATTTGTTAGAAGAGATGGCTACCAAAAACTACTAGTGGCCAATAGAGCGAGCAATGCATAGGAGAATAGTTGGAATCTATGATGTTGATGCTATGACAACATTATTTGCATAGGTAGCAACTTTAACTAAAACTCTTGAATCTTTTGGTACTAATAGTTTGTGAAGTCCTTTTGTAGCTTGTGAGTTTTGCGGAGATAATCACGCAAGTCATTAATATCCAAGCTTAATGGAGACAGTGCAATTTGTGGGTAATAGACAATAGAATAACCCCTACTCCAACACTTACAGCCAAGGGTGGAGGAATCATCCCAATTTCTCTTGAGCTAATAATCAAGGTTTATCTTTAACTCCAAGGCCAAATGCACCTCTAATATTTCACCAACAAGCTAACCCACCTATTTTTAAAAAAAAGCCAGTTGTGGAAGATCTACTAAGGTAGCACATGACACAAAATGATAGCATTATACAAAGTCAAATAGCTCTCATTCAGAGTCAAGCAACATCAATTTGAAACCTTGAGACTCAAGTTGGTCAACTTGCCAATTTATTAAACAACTGACCTCAGGGAACATTACTTAGTGATACGGAGGTGAATCCAAGGAGAGAAGGTAAGGAACAAGTTATGGCAATCATCTTAAGGAGTGAGAAAGAGGTTGAACATAGTGTTAGGCAAGTTAATTTTCAAGATGAGCCTGTTGAGAATAAAACAGTGATTGAAACATCTGATAAGTAAAGTCAAGAGAAGGAATTAAAGGCAATTTTACCACCACCACCATTTCCTTAGTGCCTTCATAAATAAAAGCTTGATAAGCACTTCAAAAAATTTCTTAAGGTATTCAGAAAGCTTCACATCAACATTCTTTTTGCAAAAGCTTTAGAGAAAATGCCATCATATGTGAAGTTTCTGAAAGACATATTGACAAAGAAAAGGAAACTAGAGGACTTTGAGCAATTATACTCACTGAGGAGTATAGTGCAATAATCCAAAACAAGCTTCCAACAAAGCTTAAGGACCTAAAGAGTTTTTCTATCCTTTGGTCAATTAGAAATTTTAATTTTTCAAAAGCTTTGTGTGATGTTGGTGCTGGTGTCTTAATAATGCTTTTGTCTATTACTAGGAGAATTGGACTAAAGGAGATTTAACCCACTACAGTCACCTTGCAAGTAGCTAATAGAACGATAAAACACCCTTGTAGGGTGATAGAGGATGTCTTGCTTAATGTTGGGAAACTGTTTATTCTAGTAGACTTCATAGTACTTGAGATGGAAGAGGATCAAGAAATTTTGACCATACTAGGACGTCCATTCTTAGCCACTGCAGACACACTAATAGATGTAAGTGAAGGCAAAATAATATTTAGAGTTGCAGAGAAGGTAGTTAAATTTACCATTTTCAAAGCAACTAATAGTCCTTCAACCACAAGTCATTGATATATAGTGGATTTAGCTGATAAAAATCAAGGTAATCCTACTCCACCACCTACAAGTAATCAACCATCAATTCTTGAATCAGAACCACCACCACTACAACTCAAAACTAAATAGTGTTATGATGAGCATGATCCACTACCTTCAGTTAA
>NW_018397280.1:829929-835394 GCF_002168275.2 Theobroma umbraticum
GAAAACAAAAACCAAAGTGGTCAGGTCCTTACAAGGTGGTTAAGGTCTATTTGTGTGGTGCATAGATATTTGTAGTGAAGCTACTAAAACATTCTGAGTGAATGGGCAACATCACCAACATTACTTGGGAGGTGAATTGGATCGCCAAATATCCTCAAGTACTTTCGTATATAATAAAAAAAAGGTATCATAGTCAAGCTAGTGACTATAAAGAAGTGCTTTTTACGAGGCAACCCAAGCTATATTCTTTTAGGTTTGTTTGTTATTGTAGTTAGTTTTTGTTTTTCTATTTAAATAAGTAGTTCTAACCTCTCTTTAGCTTGTTTATTGAGTTTGTAGGTTTAGAAAGCATGAAAATAAGGAGGACAAAAATTGGAGTTTTCACTGCACTGTCACCCTTGATAAGGGAGTTTCCTTTCCTTGTTCTTTGTCGCTTTTCACATTGAGGACAATGTGCAATTTAAGTTTGGGGGAGGGTTTTATTGTTATTAGTTTTTATGATAGTTGAAGTTAGCTTATTTGCGTTAAATTTTTTTTTATGCAGATGCATTTGCATTTGAATTGGATTTGATTGTGCAAATTTTATTTAATTTATCTAGCCAATGATGAGAACTCAGTTATATTCCTATCTTGATTCTTTAAAAGACATGAATATTGTTTAAGTATTATGAAAATTCTCATGTGAAGCTTTACTGTTATGTTAAAATTTCTACATTTTGAGCATTATGTGAATGCATTTATTGTATATATTTAGAAAAGATTTATGTGAATGTAAATTTTTGAATTATGTGTTAAGTTCTAGAATTTGTTTTATGCTTTCTTGAGGCAAAATACTAGGCTATTCTTAGTTAAAGAGATGATTTGGGCCATTTTTAGACCGATTGAGCCTTTTGTAGCCTTCTTTTACATAAATTATCCTTTATTTCCCCTTTTGAGCTTATTGGCATCTTTTCTTTGTTTGAACACTTAATTTTTAGCTTAGACCCTTATATTAATATTTCTAACAATTCTTGCATCCCTTATTCCTAAGTGTACAAGTCAATTTAGGATGTCTTATGAGCCACATAGTGAAAGCGGTAGTTTAGATGAAAAAATGATGAAAAGTTCAAAAATATGATTGTATTCATCTCACTACCCAATAAAAGAAATAAATTTGGGGGTTGAAATTGAGAAAAAGGTAAAAGGAAAAGAAAGAATGAAGTGTTGACCAAAAGAAAAAGGTTGATGAAAAAAAGGTATAATAGGTGAAGGGAAATAAAGCTCCGAATACGTTCTAGATTGACTATGTGCTTAGGGTGATTTAAGCTATACATTATCCCATATTCAACCTTAACCCTAGCCATACATTACAAGCTAATTAAAGTCTTATTAATCCTTAATTTAGTGTTAGTCTACATTAGTGGAGAAAGAGATAAAAAGCAAACTTATGGAATTTAATTACTAATTTGAATTTTGTATGATTATAAACTTATTCAGATTGTACAATATTCTAATTGAAAAGATTGAACATACACACAAAATTTCACTCAATGATGAATTTGCATTTGAATTGAGACATGAACTAGAATAATATTTATGTGTTGCCTAGAGTTATGAATATGGATTAATTTTTGATGATATTAAAGGTGATTACTGAAATGGTGCAATTGAATCTAGTTAAATGTTTTCATGTTTAAGTTATTGCATGGCGTTTTATGTTTTGCTTGAGGACTAGCAAACTCTTAAGGTTGGGGGCATCATAACTCTATTATATAGAGCTGTTTTAACACATTTTGAAGGTTTAAGTAGTTAGATCTTTGGATTTTAGGTTTAAATCATAGTATTTTAGGTGTTTTTCTATTATAAGTTTGATTACATGTTGAGTAGTTAATTTTAGTTATTTTAGTTAAATTTTATTTTATTTTGTTTTAAATTACTTTAAGAGTAGTATTGGTAATTTCTTTTATTACTTTTGAAGGAAATTTGATGAAAAAAGCTCATTTGATGAAAATCTGTGCAAGTATGATGATAGCTTTATTCGTATATGTTGCAGTATTTTGACCATATCTCTGTCTACAGAACTTCAAATGAAGTGATTCTTAAACCACTAGACTTCTAAGAGTAAGGGTTACAACTTTTATTTTTACCACTTCACCCAGTTCAGATTGGATCATGGTAAAAGTATTTGTCTAAATTAGAGCACTGCAGCAGTATGCATGGACTAAACATGATGTAATATTTGGAACTATCTTTCAATCCAAAAGTCTAATTGATGTGATTCTTAAACCATTCAAAACTTAAGAGATAGGCTATAACATTTGTGTGATCACTTTTCTCAATTCAAAACATATTAGGGTGAAAATCATGTTCAAAGTTAATAGATTGTAGCAGCACTAGAAGAACAAGGCTGCAGTGTTAGTGAAATGAAGCTCTCCATACAATTTTCCTGAGAGCTCAATGCCACAGTGTTAGAGAAGCAGCGTTGCAACACTACTATAGCAAAAAAACCAACATCACGATACTGAGCCATTTTCAAACAATAAAAATTTAACGAGATTTTGGAAATTAGGTTACTTAGAGCTCAATCTATCAAAGGTTTTATAGGACCAACGAGGCTCATTTTGTGAATGGTTTTTATTGTTGCTAGTTTTACGAACATTGCACCTATAGATTTTTTTATTGCTTTCCTAAATGCAACAAACTCCATCTCTTTCGTGTGATCTTGGACAATTATTTGTATGCAACATCTAAGGAAAATGAATAATTGTATATGACCTTGTTTCCTATTGAACTGAGTGGATGTTGTAACAAAATAAAATACTAGCAAGAAAATAAAAACATCTCTTACGCATGCATAACAGTCATTACTAAAACTCAAAAAGAATGTAACTGCTGCATACACTTTGAGTGCATTTGATATGCCAATTATGCATGTTTGATATGGAGACATGTTAGCCTTGAAAAAACTTAGGTTTTGATTTAAAGGTTTAAAGGTTTAAAGGTTTGCATTCTATATGACCTTGTTGCTATTGATTTAGCTTTAATGTTTTGCACCTTGCCATTTATGTCGGTCTTTCTCTTTAGGATCCACTTGCACCTAATGGGTTTTATCCCTTTAGATGGATCCACCAAATTCCATACTTGGTTTCTATCCATGGCATCCATTTCAGATTGCATGGCTTCTTACCATTTTGTAAAATCGATGTCCAACATCACCTCTTCGTAGGTTGTAGGCTCATCATTTATAAGCAATAAGTCTATATCTAGGAGAAAGCTATATCTCTTGAGAGCTTAACATATGCTACCAGACCTTTTGAGTGGTTGTGTCTTTTGAGTTTGTGGTTGTACATCAGATGTCACAACCTCATGCTCAGGTTCCATTGGAATATCAATTTGTGGGTTTCAAACTTCAAGTTCAACTTTACTCCCCTCAACCTTTTAACTTAAGAACTCTTTCTCAAGGAAAGTGGCATGCCTTGAGACAAACACTTTGGCTCAGTGGGATTGTAGAAGTAATATCCATATGAATTTTTAGGATATCCCACAAATTTGCATTTGTATGATCTCACTTTAAGCTTATTAGACACTCCCTTCTTCACATAAGTAGCACACCCTTAAATCCTTGTATCAGACAAATCAGGTTTCCTTTTACTCCATATCTCATATGGTGTTTTATCAACTAACTTAGTAAAAACCTTGTTTAGTATGCGGGCAGCACTTTCTAGGGATATACCCAAAAAGATATAGGAAGATTTGCATGACTTATCATGGATTGAACTATGTTCAACAATGTTTAATTCCTTCTCTCAAACACCCAATTGTGCTATGGAGTCTTTGAAAGTGTCTATTGTGTAAGAATCCCAACCTCCTTTAGATGATTCTAAAACTCTGAGTTAAGGAATTCTTCTCCTCAATCAGATCCTGTGAGCAAGAGAACTTTTCCTAGTTTGTTTCCTACCTTTGCTCTAAACTTTTTAAAGTTTTCAAAGGTTTCGGACTTATTTCTCATCAAACACAAATAACTATAGCGAGAATGGTCAGCTATGAAAATGATGAAGTATGGGTATCCTCCTCTAGCACTTGTGTTCATAGGACCACATACATCTGAATGTACAAGTCCTAGCAACATCCCAACTCTTTCACCCATCTTGGTTAAAGGTGACTTGGTCATCTGACTAAGGAGACAACATTCACACATTCTATAAGATTCGATATAACTTTATTTGTGTAACTTAGTTAAGTAAGTTTCATTAATGTGCCCAAGCCTATAGTGCTAGAAGTAGGATAGCATTAGATCACCTTTTCCTATTTTCTTGACTTTTATGTTAAGTATAGGTCTATTTGGATCAAGGATATAAAGACCATTTGTATGTGTCCATGCACTATAGTACATCTCTCCCTTGGAGAAAGAACAATAATTGCCCTTAATGCTAAATTCAAAATCATCATATAGTGCCAGTTATGACACATATATGATGTTTCAAGATATGAAGGGACATAGTAACAATCTTGCAATTCCAAGATTAACCTAGAAGGTAAAGGCAAGGTAACTGTCCCTACAGCCAATGCAACAAGTTTTGCTCTATTTCTTACTCTTAGAACCATTTCTCCCTTTGTTAATCCTTTACTCATTTCTAGCACTCTTTTGTCATTACAAAGGTGTGACCCACATTCAGTATCTAATAGCTATGATGGCGAATCAATGGTAGATAAATTGATCTCAATAACTTTTGTTCGTTTTGGTTAACTTGATCAAGTCTGTTGTACTTAAGAATCGATTTTTTCATCCCTAAGTTATTGTTCTTCATAAAGTCTAGAACTTTCTATCTCCAAATAATCAATTTTTTCTTTTTGGAATGTTGATCCTTTCTCACTTGCACTCAAAGGTGGCACATTTGCAATTTTCCAAGAATCAATTCTTTTTTCATAAGGTTTTAGTTCTTCATTGTTGTTTGGCACCAAAATTCAATTTTTAGCTTCATCATTGACACTTCGATCTTATCCATTCATCCCATCTTTACCTTACTCTTTAAGTTTTTAATTTTTGTCCTTGATGCTTTCAGAATTTATAATTTTTTTTTCTCAAGAATCGATTCTTTGTCTTCAGACTTGTGCTTGCATTTTTTAGTTTTTTTAGAACTAATTCTTGCTCTCTAAGTTGTCAGTTCTTTCCTATTCTAGTAGCCTTTGTCTTTCAAGAATTGATATCTTTTTTCATAGAATTAATTCTTCCTCTAGAGAAATAATGAATTTTGCTTTTTGTGCAATGGCAATCGATTCTTCATTTATGATAACTCTATTATATAGAGTTATTTTGACACATTTTAAGGGCTTAAGTAGCTAGATCTTTGAGATTTTAGGTTTGAATTTTAGCATTTTAAGTGTTTTTCTAGTTTAGGTTTTGATTACTTGTTAAGTGATTAATTTAAGTAATTTTAGTTAAATTTTATGTTGTTTTGTTTTAAATTCTTTAAGAGTAGTTATTG
>NW_018397280.1:835827-859468 GCF_002168275.2 Theobroma umbraticum
AGTGTTGGAAAAGTAGCGCTTGGTGACTTTCCAAAAATAAAAGAAGTTGACAGAATTTTGAAAATTAGGTTATTTGAAACCTATTTAAGGGACCTTTTTCAAAGATTTTGAAGGGGGAGGCAGCAAGCAACTATTCTGGAGATTTGAAGCCAAGAACAAAGCAAGAAAATAAGAGAATTGAAGGAAGAATCAAGATCACAAAGCTCTAACTACTAGTTTTCTCTCTTAGTCTTGTGTTTTTCTTATTTTCTTTGACTTGGATTCATGGCTAAATTTCTTTGGATATTGTCTTTATTAGTTATTATGAGCTAATTTATTTTTCTAGGATTGCAATTGAACTCACATGTAATCTAAATTTTTAATTTCTTTCTTGCTTATTTTCAATGGGATTTGAATTGTTTATTTCAATTTGTTCTTAATGCTTTTAATTGCTTGGCCACCAATTAAATTGATCTAGGAATGTAAACAAACTTGGGAAAGGGAGTTTAGTGTAGACTAAAATTGGGATAGCATATGATCATATTACTTGATTTGCGTATAGGATAGGGATATACCTATAGGCCATATGTAGTCAGATTAGAGCCTGAACTTAATGAGTCTGTTTTAATTTCAATTCACATAGGGATATAGTGTTTTGGTTAAAATAGATATTTTTATAAGATGAGTCGAGAGATCCTTATAAATAATTTAGGACTCTAGGTTAGCAATTCAACCCATTGAAATAAGTTAAAGAAGAGAGGTAAGATTTAGATGAAGTGTGAAGGATATTGTAATCCTAGGCTTGTTTGATTTGCTATTTGCCCAATTATCTTGTTGCTTTAATTTTTAATTAAATTAGTTGTAGTTGAGTAATTTTTACTTCAATTAGAATTCAGATTTTAATTATTTGAATAAAACTAAGTTGTTCTAATTTTAATACTTAGTAAAATTTTAGATCAATTCCTTGTGGGATCGATACTCTGCTTGCTAATATACTATCTATTTGATACGTATACTTGCATAGTAGAATTTTAACTGACAATTTACTAAAAGCCAATTATTGAGGTTGATACTTTGAGTTTGAGTTCGTTGAAAAACATTTTTCTTTATAAGATCAACTCCAAAACTCTTAAGGATTTTCTTCAAGTTTAAAAACATTGTCAAGCATTCTTAAAGCATATTTAGATCAATCAAAATTTTCATTTCAAAACCGAGGTAAAGGTAACATAACCATTTCTAAAAGAGTCTTATTTCTACTCTCAGCAACACCATCATGTTGAGGTGTTCTCGGTGCAGATAAATTGGAAATGGTTAGGAAGGTAAGCTTAAAGTAAAATAACCAAGAAGGGTGGTGAATTGGTTTTAAATTAAAAATTCCTCCTTTTTAAAGAAATTTGAAAGTGCTGTAGAAATATGAGAAATAAAGCAACAAAATAGAGTATGAATTAAACAAGCAAAGGATAAAAAGACAAAGAGTACTCAGCCGAATTTTTATAAAGGTTTGGCTTTCCAAAGCCTATGTCCTCTCCTTTGATAGCACAAAGAGTTTGAACTACTATTAACTTACCTTTTCAACAAAATCAGGCATAACCTTTACAACATGCCTTTTAACAAAATCAAGTGTAACCTTTACAACATGCCTTTTCGCAAGATTAGGCATAACATCACCAAGAGACTACTTTTTCAAGTTCAACCACAACCCTTACATAAGATACAACCATTTAAAGGATAAAGCAAAACCCATCTATCTTTTGCGTGGAGGTATAATCAACACAATAATGGATTCTCAAGAGCCTCTAGCTTAAAACCTTTAAAAAGCCTAGTAAGAAAGTTTAGGTTTTGAAAAAATGAGAGCTTTCTTAAAAAAAATGAATGATGGAAGAAGGTTTAAGCTAAACAAGTATCAACTGAAGGAAAAAATGTGATCTTAAAGTTCTGCTCTTGCTCAAAGATATGATTTTTTTGCTCATAGCTTTTTTGATTTTTTTTCTCTCTCTTGCTCTTCAAAGATGATTCAAAATTGTTCAAGTTCTTTGCTTTAACATTCACAAGATAGATATTTATAACCCTTGTGATTTCTTACTCGTAGGAGTGAAATTTGAATCAGTTTTCATATGTTCCAACCAACTTAACATTATCATCGCACATTGAGAATTGATTCTTTATTCTTGAGTTATCGGTTCCTCATAAAGTTTGAAACTTTCTGTCTTTAAAGAATCGATTCTTTTTTTCTGAGATGTTGGTTCTTCCTCAACTTGGTTTAAAGGTAACACCCTTACACTTTTGTAGAATCGATTCTTTTATTCTAAGGTGTCAGTTCTTCACTATGGTTTGGCGCCAATATTTGAATTTGAGCTTGATTTTTAGCATGCCAATATAATCTAGTTTGTACCATTGTTTTCTTGGTTACCAAGTTTCTGATCCTTGCTTTTGGTTCTCGAAGAACCCATACCTTCCCCATGTAGAATCAATTCTTGGTTTTCAGACTTTTGTTCCTTCTTTCATTTTTCACTCACAACTGATTTTGCCATTTGGAGAATCGGTTTTTTCTTTTTCACATTTTTGCCTTTTGCATTTTGTTCTCTTAGAATCAATTCTTGCTTTTTGAGGAGGCGGTTCCTCTCAATTCCAGCAGCTTCAAAAATTGACTTTTTTTTTACCATTATATTTTATAGAGTTATTTGATCATAATTTTGGGTGATTTTGTCTAAGTTCTTGAAATTTAATTTAAGTATTAAGAGTTTTTTGTCATTTATTATATTTTTAATAAATTATATTGGGTTCAATTATGTTAAGTTATTTTATGATGTTTTGCTTTAAGTTTAGTTATTATTAAAGTTGGTTTGTTGCTTTTGTAAGTGTGCTATGAAAAAGGTTTTATTTGGTGAAAAGGACTGTATTCAAGGTGTAGACTTCCACTATACATGTTTCGATATTTCAAAAATATCATTCATTATAGAAGTCCAATTATGTAATTCTTAAACCATTGAAAAGTTAAGAGGCAGAGCTACAATTTTTATGTCTATTACTTTGCCCAGTTTAGCCTCAAGGAAAGATAAAATTGTGTCACAAATTGAAGTAGTGTAGTAGAACATGAAATTCAAGATAGAGCATAGAGGGCCACAGCCAAGGAAGAACTTAGTACCGTGGTGCCTTGACAAGAAAAATCATTTTAAGCACATTGAGGAATCAACACCACGGCCACCAAAAAGGTAACACCGTGACGCTTGAAATGAAAATTTTAATAAAATAAAATAAAAAAGGCTCAATGCCACGGCACCCATACATCAATGGAGAGTTCTTGTGCATTTGGACTTCTATTTCAACAAAACTTCAAGCTTTATTTAATCCCCTTTTAGAAGCACATTTTAGCAACAATTAAGCAAGCTTTTCCTAAAGAGAAAAAAGGCATTCAAGCAAGCAAGAAAGCAAGGAAAACAAGGAAGATTGCAGATCAAAGACTTGACAAATCTTGGAGTTCTTTCTTTTTTTGTTATTTTTATACTTTCTTTGTTTAGTTTTGATGGTTAAATTTCTTTTTTGGATGATGTTTTTAGTAGTCATGTGGAGCTAAATTTTTAATCTAGAATTGCAATTGAACCCAATGCATAGTTTGAATTTTTAATATTCTTTCTTGCTTATGGTTGATAGTGCTTGAGTTGTTTATTTCAATCTTGTTCTTGATTTGTTTCAATCTTGTTCTTGATGCGTCTGATTGCTTGATCACCAATGAGATTGATTTGGAAACCTAAATGGAACTGGAAGAAAGAGTTTACTGTAAGCCATGGATGAAATAGCATATGATCAATATCAATTGCATTAGATGATTGATTTGATTCGTGTGTAGGGTAGGCATACACTTACATGTCATATGTTATTTTAATTTTGTAGTAGTTTCAAATTTAGTTGTTTGGATAAGATTAAGATATTTTAATTGTAGTATGTAGCAAAAAGATTTGGAAAATTCTCCATGGGAATGAACTTTACTTTCTCTTATATTACTTGTTAACGATATGTGCACTTGGGTGGTAAATCCACCAACAAGTTTTTGGTGTCGTTGCCAGGGATTTGTGCCAAATTTTCTATTTTAATATTAATACTAAGCAATCTTAGTCTTAATTCATACTTTCTTTTTCTTTGTTTTCAAGTACTTTCGATCGTTGTTTGCCAATAATGAGAAGTTTGGAAATTGTTCCTTTTGATCCAAAAATCGAGAAGACTCTTTGAAAAGAAAATTCATAAAGTTCAACTAAATTTGAAACAATGGCTGATCAACAAGAAGAAAACAAGTCCTTATGAGAATATGTTGTACCTCTCATTTAAGGCCTTCATTTCAGCATCTATAGACCTACCATCGAAGATAATAACTTTGAGATTAAGCTAGTAATCATTCAGATGATTTAGACTTCAATTCAGTTTAGGGGGTTGCCAAATGATGATCCTAATCCACATTTGTGAATTTCTTGGAGATTTGCAATACATTCAGTTTAAAGTCCTAATTCATTGGTAAATAAGGGAAAACACCCATATCTATCCTTATATGCTTAGCATAAGCCCTCATCATTTGCTCAAGTGCTAGATTATGCCTCTTTTGGCAATTTAGATGGCAAGCAACCCATTGGATTTATTGTGACACATTATGGGTCGAGGCCTTCAGTGGAGGTTATGGAGCAGCTTGGGAAAAATTACCAGCTATCGCGGTAGACTCCTCCA
Source organism: Theobroma umbraticum (assembly GCF_002168275.2). Lineage (NCBI taxonomy): Eukaryota > Viridiplantae > Streptophyta > Magnoliopsida > Malvales > Malvaceae > Theobroma > Theobroma umbraticum. The sequence continues at coordinate 840,520 of NW_018397280.1, forward strand.
ATCGTTTCTCAGTTCCCATAATTATTGGAACTTTACCTTTATGCAATTCCTCTTTATCATTCCATCGAGCACTAGCTTTCCCACACAAGGCAATTATCAAAAAAGGAAATCCTATACCATCTCGTTTAGTACGACTTGTGTGTAGTATGGCATGAAAGATAACTTTGCCAACGTCAATGGATTTACGAGTCATAATAGCATAAATAAGAATTGCACAATCCTTTGTAACATCACTGAAGTGGGTAGATGGAAGCAGGCTCACCACCATAAAATGTAACCACAACACTTTTAGCTCCTTTTTCATTGCACTTCACTTGAACAAGATGAGCTCTCCATGAGACATTTTTTATGGTGCACTTGCAACACAAAGTGTTGAGATGATCACTTCACAATATTGATGGTCACTCAATTTTTGCCCATATTCATCATTTTCAATATTAGGACTCCTAAAGAATTTGTTGTTGGCCTGATTGTGGAAAAGTACTTGTTTACCACGTACAAAGGCAACACTATCAACATGTTCAAAGACATTCACATATAACTCCCTTACAACTAAAATGATAGCAGCTTCAGGTTGGGCACAGAACCTCTACCAACATTGTTCTTCAATCATTTGATGTATCTCTTCATAATCGACAATGGGAATATTAAACCTTGTTTAAGGATGTGTGCCTTGTTAATCAACGAACTATAATATCGTGTTGAAGCATTTGTCGATACAAACTTCATGCGATCGAATGAGACCTTAGAACTTAGTTTTGATCTCTTGGGTGACATTATTGCAAACGTTTTCAGCAACCAACCAAGGCAAAGGTAACCCTAAACAGCAAGTGTTCAATAATTTCTAAATTCACCCAAAGAGATTATCATAGAATATAATAAGTGAAAATCACCAAGTTTCTAAATGCAATAATCCCTTAATTAATTTTGAAATTCAACTTACCCAACCCAAAAGTTGCAACCATTTCCACATACCATCATCCACCAAGCAAATTTCTACTAACTTACAGCATAATCATCAATAATTTCAACATACTTATCATTAAGGAAACAAAATTATACTAACCCAAACCATAATCATCAAGAATTTCTACATACTTATTGGCAATCAAGCAACATTCTACTAACCCACACAATAATCATCAAGAATTTCTACATACCCATCATTAAGCAAACAACATTAACCCATTTAACCTGAATTGCCATTAAAATAACATTATCCAAAACTAATAGCACAAATTCTCAATGATTGATGCAAACCTTGTAAAAAAGTCTTTCACTGAAGAATCTATGTTGAAAACATGAAGGATGTAGAACATGATGGATGTGGAACATGATGCAAACTACTTTAGGTGTAAATATTTTGAATAAATACTTTGGGTGGTACAAAAGTGTAATAGAGGGATAAAAGAAGGAGAAAAGAAAAATATGGAAGAGAATAGTGGGGCATGCGGCTAATAGTGGGAGAAAAGAAAAGAAAAGTTGAAATAGGAAAGATCAAGGCAGTGCCCGAACCAATACCACTAGTCTCACTATTGAGAGCCGTGGCTCTCAAGAAATTAGAATGAAGCTTAACACTTTGGATTTTAGCGTTGTGGCACTACCTTATGAAGGTTGTGGCATTGAGCTATTATATTTGTCATAGTAAAATGGTTTCAGTTTTAACATCACGACTCTGCCCTTTGAGTCCCCTAACGCTAATCAAATCTATTTATAAGGAGATCGCTAGTAATTTCAATGTTGCGGCTCTAAACTTTGAGGGTTGAGACGTTAGGCTTTTTTTTTCAAGCATCCTAATGTTACTGTAAGCCCTGCAAGCCAATTGGTTTCATTCTTATAAAACACTATATTAATTAGTCATATGTCATGTTAAATACGTTATGGATATTTTATATAATGTATAAAGTATTTCTTTATCCATGAGTTTATTTATAAAGAGTTATGAAAGACTTATGTAGATAAAGTCCTCGAAATGTAATGACCTTGCAAATAAATTATAAAGGTTATCATTATGAGATTCTTATGCATCAAAGTCTTGTTCCTAAATATGTTCCTAGTCATTGTATTGTCAAGAATAAGGACATTGAATTCTTGACAATGCTCAAAGGCTGGTACATGCTTAGCCTCTTTACTTTGGAAGTAAATAACTGATCTCATAGGTTGAAGTATGTGAGAAACTTGGGGATAGTCTGTGGGTGCTTGTTAAGGAACAAGTTCATTGAACATTTCCCACTTTGAAAGTTTTATTTGGTATTTCACTCAAGTGTTTATGGAAATACTCTCATGTGTCAATAGTGTAAGTAATCCTTAGACTTGTGGTACTAGATCATATTGTGTGTGAATTGTCATGCTTTGATAACACCTTTACGGCTCTAGAGGTAACTAGGTGGCTCAACAAGGTGCTTTTGGGTGTAGCATGAAGCATGTTAAGATAAATGAGTAGTCTAGAGAGGATTCATCATCCCAAGTGATTTTAAGGAGACATATCTCATTTGCTCCTAGATCATATTGACTAAAAGCTTTTAGCCAAGGCAATCTTGATAGGTCAATATGAAAGCTATAGGACTAATATGGATAAGTTAAAATGTAGACACCGAGTTGGGTTTTCTATCCATCTAGGATATATGATAAAAGGATCGAATTACACCAAAAGGTTTGTCAAACCATATTGACTCTCTTAACATTTAGGTGGTCATGATGTATTGCTAAATGTCACTCATGATCTATAAATATAAATATCAATTCTTAATTGAATTAATTTATATTTATTGCCAACATGTTAGGCACCTAATACCTCACACACATAAGGTGAATTGTCAAAATTAACTTAAGTTCAATTGGATGTGATCTATTTGATTTTATAAAAGCTTAATCTAATTAAATATTAGGCTAAATCAAATATGATTTGATAGAGTATTAAACAAAAGCCTAATTGGCCCAAGGTATTTTTTTATTCTTTTTGAATATGAAATAAGTCAATTCACTTTATAAAAGAATCCTTTAGCTGCCTTTTGAATGTACATAAGAGTTCTATTTTATTTTCTCATGCATTGAGATAAGATCACAGCCGAAAAGAAAGAAACACAAGGAAGCTCAAAATTGAGAGTTTATGAAGAAAAACATTAGCTTAGGGATTCACACACTCTCAGTGTAGAGATTTTGAGAAATTAATGTGTAGATCACCATTAGAGGCTGACCAATATAGTCTAATAAGTCCTAGTTTGTGTGTAAAGTCAAAAATAATAAGTCAAGGAGGACTCCACTAAAGAAAGCAAACATTAAACTTTCAGGTATGTCGAAATCTTTCTCCTGTGGTTTTTCTAGATTAATTTCAATTAAACTGATCCATGGCTTAAGGGATTAAAATTTTAATGATATTCCATTGCATATGATCACATTAGCATGATTCAAATCCCCTTTATCAGAGCCTTTTTTAATTGATTTAATCTAGTTTTATATTTAGTTGTTGAAGATTACAAAAATTGCTTTTGTTTATATGACGATTTGATGCAAAGTTTGAAAATTTTTTTAGAACAATTCTAAATGGATTTTTCAAATTTGATTTATGTTTCAAAAGGTCTTTGAAGTCTTGATTTGTGGATTTAAAATCTAGATTCAATAAGTCCTTAAAGATTTTATAGATTTGTTTTAAGAAAATTCAAATCTATAAAAATCTAGCAGCATAACGTGATTTGTTTTGGAAATTTTTTTGAGAGACTTAGAGAAGGATTTCTATGTGACTTTTTGAGGGTAGAAAGTCAAGAGGATGATCTCAACCACTGAAAATTTACAGCATTTAATCACCTCATTTGGGTGGTGATCTAATGATGTTTCTACACGAACATGTTGCTGGAATTTTATTCTTGTGTGACAAGGACTCTTGCAAAATCATGGCTGTTTGTATTCCAAATTTGGTGAGGTTTTGATAGCTTTTTGGCATGACGTTTGCGGCAAGGGATGCCTCTGAATTGGTGTCAAAATTGCAGTAAACGATGGAGGATGGAGCGACAAAGAATTTGGGACCATATACATGATGTAGACCCAATAAAATTGCACTAAGTTGTGCAATTTCTTCTCTATGTAATTGGGAGTTGTACTAATTTGATTGTGACCTGAATTTAGACTCCTAATTGTAGTGAAATATCCTAAAGAGTTTAATATTACCCCAAATTAGATTCTAAAATCAAATTGGCAATGAAATAGGACTCTTAGCCATAAAGATCTAATTCTAGTTGGACTAAGATTGTAAAATTAAGTACAAAAAGCATTAAATTTTCTAATAAGATTAGAAAGCCTAATTGGATTAGGATTCCTTGTGAATATTAAACTTCAAATATGATTAGGATGTTGGTGTAGGATTTTAATGGATTGATGTGATTTTGCAAGGTATGGATTTCAAAATTTCTTTTATAAAGGAAGCAAACAATCAATTACATAAGTGGAAACACACATAATTCTTATTGCTAGTAATATAATCACATCCTTGAAAGAAATAAGAATCCATTTATTTTTGAGAAAAAACATACCATTTATTTTTGAGATTTTGATTTTTGAACTCCACCACACCAATGAATGATTTCTTGACCAAACAAATTTACCACTTATTCTTTAAGAATGCTTTCAACTTGAACCTTGAGTGGATAAGGTGTTGAATGCTAGATTACAAGATGGCAACCTATTTTGTTTCCATTTTCTTCCTAAAAAGAAATGGCTATTTTCTTTCAAAAAAAATTCAACCAAGAATGGAGAGAGGAAGAAAGAAACGGTAAAGTTTGGAAGAGGAGAAGAAAAGTGATGGCTAAAACTTTTTCTAGAAAAAGTATGCACATTTCTTTTCTTCCAATCTTTTCACTTTTTATTAAAACTCTTGCCTCAAAGGTTTAATCAAAATCAAATACCTTTGAATCAATCTTGACCATCTATTGAGTGTTATGGAAGCATCAAACATACTCCATAATTATCAAAATTAAAGTTAAACCATAAATAATTAAATTCTTTAATTATCATTTAGAGTTCTTAATAAAATAAAACTCCTTATTGAATAATGAATCTTATTTTATTATTATCCATCTTTATTTAAAAAAATTAATTATAAATAAAAGAGTGATAGCCAAACATGGAGACTCTTTTTATCAATATAGATATCTATATTCATTTTGCAAGAATCCTCTTAGCATTATCTTAATTTAAGACAACTCTTGTCTTTAATTAGGACAAAAATATTTTATCTTGTCTAAATTGAGACAAATATGTTTTCTTGTCTAGATTAAGATAAAATATTTTTCTTGTCTTAAATTAAGACAAACATAATTTCTTGTCTAAATTAAGACTAAACATGTTTTCTTGTCTAAATTAAGACAAACAGATTAAAGATGTTATTTTTGTACACAATTTAATTAATCAAATTAAAACACAAATTCCAACTTAAACAAGTTAAATTCTATGGAGCTAAGTGGGGAATCTATTTGGACATAGATTTTCCAAGCTCTAATAAACTTAGAATTATTAACACAATAGAGATTGCCCACTTAAATCAATGTACCCTATTGCTATAAAGTCACTTTCAGAATATGCAAGCATGTAATTTTTCATTCTATGAAGATATTTAAAAATGCACTTGGTTGCATTCCAATGCTAAATGCTTGGATTTGACTAACATCTGCTAACTAATCCAACTGCATAGCAGATATCCGGCCTAGAGCACAGTATAGCATACATGAGACTTCTAACAGCAAATGCATATGGAATCTGTCTCATATTCTCAATTTTCTTTGGAGTTTTAAGCGACATCTCTTAAGAAAGTTTGATTTCATGTCTAGATGGCATAAAACCTTTCTTAGAATCTTGTATGGCAAACTTGGCCAAAATATTGTCTATGTAAAATGCTTGAGATAATGCTATCTGCTTGTTCTTACGATCCCTAATAAGTTTGATCCCCAGAACATAGCTAGCTTCTCCTAAATCCTTCATATTAAATTGTTGGTTCAGCCAACTTTTAACTATTGATAGCATTCCTATATCATTCCTAACGAGTAGAATATCATCAACATAAAGGACGAAGGAAAACAACCTTTTTATCTTGTATCTTTTTATAGACACAAGGTTCATCAACATTTTGTTGGAAATCGTATGATTTGATAGCAGTATCAAATCTTATGTTCCAAGTCCTAGATGCTTACTTAAGTCCATAAATGGACCTATGCAATTCACAAACCTTATGCTTGTGGCCCTTTGTAATGAAACTTTCTGGTTGAGCCATAAAAATGTGTTCTTTATGATCCCCATTCAAAAATGAAGTCTTGACATCCATTTACGATATCTCATAATCAAGATGTGCAGCTATGGATAGGAGGATGTTAAGGGATTTAAGCCTAGCAACCAATAAGAAGGTTTTCTTAAAGTCAATCTCTTCTCTTTGGATAAAACCCTTGGCCATTAATCTAGCCTTGAAGGTCTTTACCTTCCCATCACTTCCTCTTTTTCTCTAGTAAATTCATTTGCACCTTCTGGGTTTTATCCCTTTAGGTGGATCAACTAGAGTCCAAACTTTATTGGAATCCATGGAATCCAACTCAGATTTCATTGCCTTATGCCATTCTTTAGCATCTACATTGTTAATAGCTTCCTTATATGTAATAGGGTTAGATTCATGTTCATCTAAGAGCGTAATCATGTTTTCTCCTAGACCCATGTATCTCTCTCATTGTCTCACAGCCTTCCATCATGTCAAGGCACCACTATTTAATGTCCATCTTGTGTTTTTGTTTTAACCCTTGAATCAACCTAAGTTGTGACTTCTTTAGAAGTAACTCTTAAATCTAAAGGATCAAACAATTCTTTTAAGATAATTTTACTTCTAGCTTTGTGATTTCAAACAAACTCTTCCTCTAAGAAAGTGGCATTCACACTAACGATAACTTTCTTTTCTTGAAGACTATAGAAGTAATAATCTCTTGTTCCCTTTGGATATCCTGCAAACAAGCACACCTCAGTGTTTGGTTCCATCTTTGTGGACTCAGCCTTTAAAACATGTGTAGGACATCCCCAAGTTCGTAAATGATGAATAGATGGTTTACGCTCTATCCACAACTCCTTTGATGTCTTAAGCACAACTTAGAAGGAGCAAAATTGAGCAAGCACTCAGCAAGTTGCATGCAATATCCCCAGAATGAGATCAGAAAGTTAGCATAGGACATCATTGATTTAACCATTTCTAAAAGAGTCCTATTTCTTCATCTACATCATTATGTTGAGGTGTTCTTGGTGTTGACAAATTGGAAATTATCCCATTGTTAGTGAGATATTGCCTAAATTCATCTGATAAATACTCATCCCCCTCCGATCTAATCAAAGTTGGTTTAATGGCTTGCTTAGTTGCTTTTCAATTTTGAATTTGAATTCTTTGAACTTTTCAAGGATTCACTTTTTTGTGCATTAAACACACAGAGCCATGTCTTGAGTAGTCATCAATAAAAGTTATGAAATATTCATAACCTCTTCTAGTTTCTAAGTTCATTGGTGCACACACATCTGTGTGCACCAAGTCTAGAACATTTGGCATTCTGTTACCTTTTGCCTTGAAAAGCCCTTTAGTCATTTTAGATTCAATACAAGACTCACATATTGGCAAAAGACCCTCAACCATGTATAATAGAGTACCATCCTTTATAAGCCTATTGAGCCTATTTTGATTGATATAACCTAAACGTAGATGCTAAAGATAATTTTTATTTACACTAGATTCTTTGACTCTTTCAGTTTTAATTTGTATTGCTTTTATAGCATTAGCAAAATAACTGGTAGGTTCATGGAAATAAAGATTGTATCTTACAATTCTAGAACAAATAAAATCCTTATTGAAATAAATAGTGAGCGTCTCATTAAATAAACTGAATACCCAGACTTTATTAAACAAAAGACAAAAATCAAATTGCTATAAGTTTCTAGAATGTAATAAACTTTTTCCAAAACAAAGCTACAACTATAAGGAAATTGAAGAATAATGGCTTCCATTGCTAATGCTAAAATGATTGTGCCATTTGCCATCCTCATTTGAAACTGTTCTATACTCAGTTTTCTCTTTTCTTGAAACCCTCATAAAGAATTACAAACATGGTTAATGGCTCTAAAATCTATTATCCAAGTATTAGAAGAATCAACCACTAAACAAGCTTCTAACATATTTAGAAAACCCATACCTTGTTTACTCTTCTAGATTTCTTCAAGGTAAACCTTGCAATTTGGCTTCCAATGTCTTTTCACATGACAATGGAAACATTTTCCTTTGGTGTTGTCTTTTGAAGCAAAAGTTTTCTTCATGGGTTTTTTCTTTGCTCCCATTGAGCCCTTAGAAGTCTTTTTATTTCCAACTATCTTATTTTTACCTTGAGGTTTGTGTTTAGAAATGGAAACTGCATGTGTTTCAAGCTTCTTTTTCAAATCAAGAACCTTCTCCACATTTTGGAGATTATTCATTAGTCCACTTAGGGTGTAATCCCTAGTGTGCAGTTTATAATCCAATTTGAACTGTGAAAATGACGAATTCAAGCTATGAACAATCATTGATATTTGTGTTTTCACATCTATCTCAACACCGTTTAGTTCCGCCTCATTGAGACAAGAGATCACTTTTAACATGTAATCTTTACCTGGCTCCCCAGGTTTTCGCTTAAGGTCCTTAAAAGCATTGATTGCTTTCACCTTAGCAGACCTTATTTTTGTACCAAACATTTCATGTAGGTGCAACATTATGTCAGCAGCAATACCCTTGCTTGTTGTTACTTTTGCAATACACTGTTCATAGAGACTAGTAAATAACATTTAGCTAAGTCGTTTGTATCATGCCACTTCTTATGATATTTAATATCTTATGGAGTTTATTAAGGAGTTAATGATTCAGGCTCATGGCCAGAAAGAATCCATGTGATCTTGTCATAATTAAGTACAAGATTAAGGTTTCTTTTCCATTTAGAGTACTTATCACCATTCAGAGTGCATTTGTTTAGCAAGATTGAAAATGGATTCATATTTGTGATACAGATATGTTTTTGAAAGTACATTTGAAATTATATAAGCAAATTAGTTATTCATGGACTTTGAACATTTCATGATGCATGTATGCATGATGGCAATATATAAATCCCTATAAATTATATTATTAGTTCGACGGTCATCTACCTTTTTATAATAAATTAACCAACTATGGGCCGTGAGAATTTACTACCTAGCAAATTAGGACCCTCCCACTGAACTATGTTACCCAGTATCTTCATAGTTAACATGATTAAGGAGCGCTTTCATTTGGTGCATGAAGTTTACTAACATAGCTATTGTAGGCAGGTTAATAGTAAATTCATGTTGAGTGTAACAACAATTATTTCATTCTTTTAAGCTCCTTACTTAATGAGCCTCTATGGGAGGTTTGACTTCATAATCCACCTAAAAGGATTTATCCTTTCGGAGACCAAGCCCGTCATGATATACCTTCATGTCTGCTTGTAGGGAGTCACATGTTTCAGATGCCAATAGGCCAACAATGAAGATTGTGGACTCTAGGATTACTAACATCCTCTCCCACTCAATATTTTTATACTTAGGGTTTTGATTTACTTTTCATCGAATTTTCTAAATGCATATTTAAAATATCTTAAGTCAAATTATGGGCTTGGTTATGTTTCCAACAAAAGGCTTTTTGTATATAACTAAGTCCATATTACCATCTTGTCTAGAAGTAATTTATTTTCCTATATTCATTATGTATCTCATAGCACGAAACTCCTTTTAAAGTAAAATACATAATGTATGCATGGTATTCCTTAAAAGAAGTTGGCACCTTAATTCTAGATGGCATGTTTTCAAGCATACAAATAATATCTAATATTATTCATATAGATACACATAAATATGTATAATAATAAGCCACATTAATGTCTATCCTAGAAAAATATAATAAATAATAATAAATAATAAAAATTACAACTTGTAAGTCTCTCCAATCTTACTTGCTTTTGCCTCTTGTTAGGATCACATCCATTTGTCACTCTTTTGAATTTTATAACTATTTAAAATCTCCAATTTTAATTTTGATTTTAACCCAATTTGAGAAAATAATTATATTTTATCCAATTAATTAATCTCATTAATTAATACCAAAATAAAATAATTTTCAATCCAAGAATAAAATAAATTAATTTTCCAAAAATAATAAATTTTGCAAAATTTTTAAAAATATATATAATTTTTTTTTAAAAATATTTTTAAAAAATTTAGAAAAAGCCCACCTTAATAGGCTGTTGCCCAACAACCCAAGGGTGGGGTGTTGCCTTGCAGTAGCACTTGCTATTACACTTGGTAACAAGTTATGCTGCTGCTGTCCAGCAGCAACTTACAACAAGGTACTGTGCTGCTCGATAACACTCCTCACCCTACCTTTCTTTTTTTTAATAAAAAATATATTTTTTATAATAATAAAATTTTAATGTAAGAAAAACGCATTTTCTTAAAAAAATTGATACAAGAAAATCTCCTTTTTATTAAAAAAATAAGTCATAAAAAAATTAAAGAGATCAAACATTACCTAATTACCTTTCCTTGTTTGGCTTTCAACTTCTTTTTCCATGGATGCGCTAAATACATCATGTAAGATTAAAATTATATGGCTCTTCCTAGTTACATAAATCTAAGCAAAAATAAAAAAAAATTAAGAAGGAAACATTACGATGATAGGCCACCCTTTTCGTTACATAGTCCAAAGAAAAAGCTTACATGCAAAATTTTCTAGGACAATTAATATGGCGAAAACCTTGAATCATGCTTCATAACATACAACCATACATTGATCATATCAAGATTGTTAAATATATGTAAAAGTGCCAACCATGCAAAATAAATATAGGAAACAAAACTTGCAATAATCCTTACTCTAATACCAATTGTTGGAGTAGGATCTTTGTGGATTGATGTGATTATGTAAAGCATGGATTTCAAAAATTTCTTTATAAAGAAAGCAAGCAATCCAATTACACAAGCGGAAGCACACATCATTCTTATTGCAAGTAACATAATCACATCTTTGAAAAAAAATAAGAATATATTAACTAAGGAAAAACATACCTTTTGTTCACAACCATACCTTTTGTTATTGTATGACTCTTCATACATATGTATTTTAATATCTCAATAGAATAATGGTACCTTAATAACCAGATAATGAAAGCTTACTTGAAACATATTCTTCGTCTTATTATCAAAATGTATTTTCATTACAAATTTAATGAAAGTAAGAATGAGAATATACTTGCTTTCCAAGGCACCATAGTTTCAAAATTCCTAACAATAGACTCTATTGAGAATAAGGGTCAGATTTAAATTCATAGTCCTGAAAGGTTTAGAATTTCTAAGTCTATGCTTAATTGAATTCCTAGTAGGATTAGGATTTCTAGATTAGCATAAAACTTGTAATGTGATTAGGACATCAAATTATTTGGATTAATATCTTCAAAAGTTGTGTGATATTATTACCAAATGACATATAAGATCTTCAATTTGATTTAAACATAAGTTTTATATGTTCATTACATGATTATGAATGTATGAGGATGATTATGGACTTAGAACACTATAACGTATTATGGATGGTTATAGTTGAATGTATTTGGTATTTATTTTATAAATATGAAGTGTGTGCCTTAGCTTTCTTCTATTTTATTCAGGAGTTGTAAAATTCTATTCTCATGTTATTCCCCTCAAATGTAGCTTGAGGTTTCTTTACATATATGTAATTACAATTCATAGGATTAGATTAAGAAGAAAATTTTGTAATTCCAAGAATGAAGGACGAAGGCACCAAAGAGACATGAAGACTACAAGACTACAAGATATGGTGATATTTATATGCAATGCCCTAAGATTTGACCAAACTAGTTTCCTTTGATGCCTCAAGGAAGCTACATTAGATAAAGTCCATAGTCATCCTATGTAGTTAGTATGTGATAGATTTATTTTATGCGATAGTATAAATGCTATGCATGCCAAATTTGATAAGACCAAAATAACAAGATAAAAGCAACTATAAAATCCCTCATTAAAATATTGAGTCACATGCTTTGCATGATTAAGTTGTCTTCCACCATATAACGAGATAACTAGGGTACCTTTTTAATTGGAGACTTGTTGAGTCACTCATGGTAAAATGTTTTCATGAGCATGTTTGAGTTATTGGTGGGTCTTACTTAACTAAAACTGTGTGGTTCAGATGTGTCACACTTGACCACATGGTCTTGGAGGCAAGGTTAGGCGAAATGCATAAGATGCATTTAGACAATAAGTTATCACTAATTGATCTAAGAGTTGCATGGGGATGCAATTGATAAGTTATGTTATCAACCTAATTAGGCTTATTATGATTTGTTGAGTCACTCAAGGTTGGAATAAGTCGAAAGGGTTCCTATCTTGTGAGAAATACCTAGTAGAGATTTATGTATAATAGTGAGGGCTATTATAGTGAAAAATTAGTGGGAGAATCAATGTAAGATTTAATTCCTTATCTTACATTAGTTAATAACATGAAAGGATAATACAAATACTTTTTCTATATTTATAGGTTGTTAGAATGGATATAATAATAATCACTACTTTGCTTAGCATACTTAAAATGTTTAGACTGGTATATCACTTTGAGAAAAGTTCTCAATAAATGGAAGGGTGCAATTTTGCAAAGTAAAGAGATAACTTTAAATATGATTGCTCTGAACCTTTTTATTGCTAATGCTAAATCTTGGATAATAGATTCAGGGTGTGGATTGCATTTATGTACTGACATAAAGGCTTTAAGGGATAGTAGAAGGCATGGTGAAAATAAGGTGGTCTTAAGAGTAGGAAATGCTATAAAAATTACAGCATTTGCCATTGGTACTTGTGATCTTTTTTTACCATCAAGCTTACTGCTAGAGCTAAAAGAGTGCTAATGTGTACCAACATTAACCAGAAACATTATTTAGGTTCCTTGGTAAGATGACTAAGACTCCTTTTACTGGAAAAGGTGAAAGAGCAGCTGTGCTCTTAGGGTTAATACACTTGGATGTATGTGAACCCTTAAGCACACCAGCTAGAGGAGGTTATTCGTATTTCGTTATATTTATAGATGACCATTTTAGGTTTAGTTATGTGTACCTAATGAAGTACAAGTTTGAAGCTTTTGAAAAGTTCAAACAGTTTAAGGCTGAGGTTGAGAAACAAATTGGGAAGAGTATTCTCACTCTTAGATTGAATTGAGGAGGAGAATATCTTAGTTAGGAGTTTTTGGATTGTCTAACGGAACTTGGGGTTCTACCACAATGGACTCCACTTAGAACTCTATAACATAATAAAGTGTCTAAGAGGAGAAATCAGACCCTATTGGACATGGTTTGTTCCATGATGAGTAAGGTAGACCTTTCAATATCCTTTTAGGGATATGTCTTGGAGATTGCTGCTTACCTTCTTAACAAGGTTCCAACCAAATCGGTTAAATAGACGCCATATGAGATATTGTATGGCAAAAGGCAAAACTTGTCTTATACAAGGATTTAAGGATGTATGGCTTATGTGAAGCGTGCATTGTTTAATAAGCTTGGAGCTAGATTAAACAAATGCAAGTTTGTAGGGTATCCTAAACAAATTGTAGGCTACTATTTTTACAATCTCACAAGCGAAAGGTGTTTGTCCTGAAACATGCCACCTTCTTAGAGAAAGAATTTCCACTTAAAAGGACTAATGGGATAAAATATTTCTTGAAAAGTTTCAAAAACCATAAACTTACATCTTTATGGAACCTAAGCTGACGGTTAAAGCATTGGATGCTCAAACAAGTGCTCAAGATACACAAGTGCTTTGTAGATCTACAAGATAGAGACAACCTCCATAAAGAAATAAATTTATGTTGGAAAGATATGCTCTGCCAATTGACAAAAAGCCTACTACTTATGAGGAAGTAATATTTTATATTCATTCTGATAAGTGGCTAGAGGCCATGAAATTCAAGATGGATGCCATGCATGTCAACCAAGTATGGACTTTGGTTGCTGTAATTGAAAAGGTAAAACCCATAGGATGCAAATGGGTCTTTAAGAGAAAGACTGACACGGATGGCAATGTACAAAAGTGAAAGGCTAAGTTGGTTCCTAAAGGTTACATCCAAGTTAGAGGAATTGATTATGAGGAAACATTCTCATCTGTAGCCATGATTAAATCCATTCGGATTTTGCTTGTTATTGCTGCATATCATGACTATGAGATATGGCAAGTGGATGTAAAAACATCATTCCTTAATGGGAATTTGGAAGAAGAATTGTATGTAACATAACTTGAAGGTTTTACATCCAAGGAGAATCAGCATAAAGTATGCAAACTCCAAAAGTCCGTTTATGGGCTAAAATATGTGTCTAGGAACTGGAACATCAAATTTGATTAATCGATCAAAGAATATGATTTCATTAAGAATCTTGATGATCTTGAGTTTACAAAAAGGTAAATGGACAAGTAGTTCTATTCTTAGTACTTTATACTAATGACATATTTCTAATAGGAAATGATATATAGATGTTATAGATTGTTAAGATCAAGCTATCCAAACAATTCTCCATGAAGGATTTGGGAGAAGCGTCCTATATTCGAAGAATAAAAATCAATAAAGATAGATCAAAGAGGTTGCTAGGATTATCTCAATCCATTAACATAGATAAGGTGCTAAAGAGGTTTAGCATGACTGAGTCCAAAAAGGGACACTTGTTTATGTCACATGGCATTCATTTGTCAAAAGATGGGTCTGAAGACATAAAAGAAGAGGATGAGAATGGACAAAATAACATATACTTTAGCTATTGGGTCCATCATGTATGTCATGTTATGTACTAGACCAGATGTGACATACGCTCTGAGTGTCACGAGCAAATACCAATCAAATCTAGGAGAGAGTCACTAGATTGTTGTGAAAAATATCCTTAAATACTTACAAAAAACTTAAGATTGTTTCTTGGACTATAGAAAGGCTAAAGTCCAAGTTAAAGGATATGGAGATGTTGTATTCCAATTTGATAAGATGACAACAAATCGCAAAGTGGTCTTATTTACCTTAAATGGCAATATTATCAACTGGAAAAGTTCCAAGTAAGCAATGACTACAGATTCTACAATTGTGACTGAATAAATCTCTTCGTCTAAGGCAACGAAAAAGGGAGTTTGGATCAAGAAGTTCATAATTGAACTTGGTGTGGTTCCTAGTATTGTTGATCCTGTAACTTTATACTGTGACAAAAATGGAACCATTACACAAAAAAAAGAATTGAGGTCTTATCAACAGTCCAAACATGTATTGTGACATTATCGCTTGATCAAAAAAAATCATTGGAAGAAATGACATTAATATAGAAAGAGTACCCATGGAGGACAACTTAGTTGACCCTCTCACTAAAGTTTTGTCCTAGTAGAAACATGATGGCCACTTGGAAGGCGTTGGTATTAGATACAATGGTGATTGGCTTTAGTGCTAGTGGGAGATTGTTATTGTAAACCTTGCAAGACAACCAGTTTCGTGATTATAAAACACTACATTAATTAGTCATATTTCAAGTTAAATACATTATGGATATTTTATATAATGTATGACGTATTTATTTATCCATGGGTTATTTATAAAGAGTTATGAGAGACTTATATAGATAAAGTCCTTGGAACATAATGACCTTATAAAACAATTATAATGGTTATAATTATGAGATTCTTTTGCATCAAAGTTTTATTCCTAAATATGTTCCTGGTCATTGCATTGTCAAGGATAAGAATATTGACAATGCTCAAAGGCTGGTACATGCTAAGCCTTCATAGTTTAGAAATAAGCAACTAATCTCATAAGTTGAGGTATATGAGATACATGAAAATAGTACGAGGGTGCTTGTTAGGGAACAAGATCACTGAACATGACCCGCTTTAAGAGTTCTATTTGGTATTTCACTCAAGTGTTAATGAAAATACTCTCATGTGTCAATAGTGTACATAATCCTTAGACTTGTGATACCAGGTCATTTTTTATGTAAATTGTTATACTATGATTTCATCTTTACGACTCTAGAGGAGACTAGATGCCTAAACAATGTGTTTTTAGGTGCTTCATGAAGCATGTGAAGATGAATAAATAGTCTAGAGAGGATTCATCACCTCAAGTGATTTTAAGGGTATTTGTTTTTGGCTTATATTAACCAAAAGTCCTTGGCTAAGGCAATCTTGATAGGTCAATATGAAAGCTGCAAGAATAATATGGATAAATTAGAAAGTAGACACTAAGCCAAGCTTTCTATTTATCTCAGACATATGATGAAAATATCAAATTACACTAAGATGCTATACATTGAAATGTTAGTCAAACAATATTGACTTTCCTAACACTTGGGTAGTCATGATGTATTGCTAAATGTTACTCATAATCTATAAATATAATTATAAGGGTAAAATACCTTGACCCTCTTAAGTTTTGATCGAAATCACACACAGGTCCATTAGTTTTCAAAATAGATGCTCCACCCGAAGAGAGCACAAACACCGTTAATAGAAGTTATGAAAAGACTAAAATGCTTTTTCTTTCTTTATTAATTTAAAATTTTATTATTTTTTTAAAAAAATAAAAAAAAGAACACCGATCTGTGTTCCTAAGGGAAAAGAGCATCGATCAGTGCTCCCCTCCTTAGGTGCCCGATTTGGGGCTCCCTATTTGGGGAGCACTAGCTGTTCCCTGATGGGGAGCTTTTTTGTTAATTAATAAAAAATAAAAAAATTAAAATTACATAATAATAATTATAAAAATTAATCTAGTGTAAAATTACCTTTTGAGCCTTGCCACGCCAACAAGTTGACAGAAATATTAATTGTTGACTAATAGTTGGACTTACATGTCTAACGAAAAAATATTTTTTTTGGTAGGAAGTGTCTATTTCAAAAACTAATGGACCTCTGTGTAATTTTGATAAAAACTTAGAGGGTCAAGATATTTTACCTTAAATATAAATTCTTAATTGAATTAATTTATATTTATTGCCAACAAGTTAAGCACTTAATGAGACACCCATAAGGTAAATTGTTGAAATTAATTTGAGTTTAATTGGATGTAATCTAATTGATTTATAGAGGATTAGTCCAATTAGATATTAGGCTAAATAAAATATGATTTAATGGAGTATCAAACGAAGGCCTAATTAGCCCAAGACATTTTCTAATCCCTATTGGATATGAAGTAAGTCACTTCACTCTATAAAAGAATTCTTTAGCCGCCTTTTGTACATACAGAAAAGTTCTATTTTATTTTCTCATGCGTTGAGATAGGGTCCCAACCAAAAATAGAGAAAAAAGATTGAGCTCAAAATTGAGAGTTTGCTAATAGAAACTTTGGTTGAGGGATTTACAGACTCTTAGTGAAGAGATTTTAGCAAATCACTGTGTGGATCACCATTAGAGGCAAGACAATTGTCTATGGTTTGATAAGTCGTAGTTGTTGTACAAAAGTCGAAAATGAAAATCCAAGGAGGACTCCACCAAAGAGAGTAGACATCAAACTTTTAGTTATGTCAAATCTTTCTTTTGTGGTTTCTTTAGATTAGTTTCAATTAAAGTGATCCATGGCTTAGGGAATTAAAATTTAATAATATTCTGCTGCATATGATCACCTTAGCATGATGCGAATCCCTTTCATCTAAGACTTGTAAACAAAATATAAAACAATTAAAAGTATAAAAGAAATATAAACTGAAAGGCAAAAATTCAAATATGAACTAAACGAAACAAATAAGCTAAGTTAAGAAACTAGGGTTGCCTCCTAAGAAACACTTTCTTTATAGTTGGTAGCTAGACTTGCTAGAAGATCATTTGGGCTCAGAAAGATGGATAAAGGATTGGTGACAATCAATGTCACCTTTCTAGTAATGCTTTAATCATTGCCCATTCACCCTGAGTGTTCCATTAAACAACCTATCAATTATTTCCACTACTCTGAGTGGAAACACCTTTGATACAATAAAAGCCCCTGACCATCTTAGTTTCAAGTTACTCAAAAATAGCTTTAAATGGGTGTTAAGCAACAATACTTGTTGACTTGGCTTGATATTCGATGAGGGCTGATGATGCATCAAATACAAATAAAAAGCTGTGGGAATAAATTTAAAAATTAAATTAGGCCTCACTCTTATAAGATATCTTTCATGCCAAATTGAGTACAGAATTAAATTAAAAATAAAATATATGATCGTATGAAGTTTACCTAAATAACAAAGGTTTATGAATCCTTTGTTAAACCACCAAATCAGCCTTCAAAGGCTCAACCATCTCAGTTTGGTTGTTGCAGACCAAAGCTGTCCAAGGAACCCTTGTGCAGCCTTTAATAGTGATTTGCACTAATGAATTAGAAAATCTTTCCTTAAGGATTGGGAGTGCTAGGCCTTGACAGTGTGCTAGCAAAGATAAGTTTCATAAATTCATAATACACACAAAATTTTGGGGCTAAACACACAAAAGAAATCAAGTGAATGAAAAACTATTTTTTTCTTCACACAAGGAGTGGCAAGGCAAAAGGAATTTCTAATGTGTCGTTCTCTTAATTATTCAATTGTTCTCTCTTATTTTGTTTGGAGGCTATTGCAAGGTATTTATACATTGGATTAATTTTAAACCCTAATTACAAAGCTATTTTGTAATTGCCAATTAATCCAATGATTTGATCAAACAATTTAATTAAGTCCTTAAGAAGCCGAGTTAACTTAATTGTTTAGTTTAATCAATTAAGCCCAATAACTTAATTAAATGATTTAATTAATTGAGCCCAATAATTTAATTAAGTAATTTTAATCAATTAGGTGTAATGACTTAATTAAACAAATTTAATCAACTAGGCCCAATGACTTAATTAAATAATTTAATTAATTAGGCCCAA
>NW_018397280.1:859489-859574 GCF_002168275.2 Theobroma umbraticum
ATCAAGTGCTTGAGAAGCTCATAGCTTCTAATTTGATTAAGTCCAACTTAATCACTTCTCCCATTTTATTTTCACCATTCATTTT
>NW_018397280.1:859584-859950 GCF_002168275.2 Theobroma umbraticum
CCCATTAGGCTTCTAACATGTTGGCAATAAACTTAACGAATAATTCTTAAGTTAAACTTAGAATTAGATAAATTTAAACTACTTTAAATTTACATTAATCAAAGATAACTTACCTAGAGTTCATAGACCAAGATTGAGATCTAGCAATCCATCATGGCCACCCAAATGTTAGAAAAGTCAAGATAGTTTAACTTAACTTTTCAATGATCAGCATTTCAATGTGATTCATTCCTTCATTATATATCTTAGAGATGATAAAAGCATGGTGTAGCGTCTACTCTTATTGATCTTTATATTCATTCTTAAAGTTGATCATCAACACCCTAAAGACTTATGAAACTCCTTTCATAATCTTTAAGTTGCCTT
>NW_018397280.1:859960-864804 GCF_002168275.2 Theobroma umbraticum
TTCAATAAGCTAATATCAACCAAGAACAATTAAGATATGTCCTTTGAATTACTTGGGATGATGATTCTTATCTTGATCACTCATTTGCCTTCACATGCTTCATGCTAGACCCAAAAGTATCCTGTTTGATTTCCTTGGTTAGGCACCCATAGGGATGAAATCAAAGCATAGCACTCCACACTTAAGACAACTTTGTGTCTCAAGTTTAGAGAGTATTTACACAACTGACACATGAGAAGTATTGCATAGACACTTGAGTAAAATACCAAATTCACTTCTCATGGCGGGTTAAGTTTAGTGAATTTGCTATTTTAAGCAAGCACCCATATTATAGTTCCAAGTATCTCTATACTTCAATCTATGAGATCGATTGCTTACCTTCAAAGTAAAAAACCTAGAATATAGTAGTCTTTAAGCATCGTTGATGTCCAATCTCAATGATACATTGACGATGAACATTTTAGGATTATGCTTTGATAAACAGGGATCTCATAACTGCAACCCATTAGAGTTCCCTTGCAAGGCATATTAATCTCATGGACTTCATCCAATTGGACTTATAACTCATTATAATTGATGTCTTATTGATTAAAAAAAACCTTTAATCATTCAACATGAATTATATTCTTGCATGATTGGAATGAAGCCTTAACTAATCCCAATTGGCTATAGGGCTCATCCCAACACTGGAAATGATGCTCAATAAGCTTTTGATCATTCCATTCTTTCATCTTTTCTTTGTAAATCTTAGCATTTTTATAAGCATCCAAGCAAAGTTCATCCATCTTATTTAATCGAAACAAACGCTTCTCACCAATTGTTTCTAAGTCAAAGTTTAACTTCTTGATGGCCTAAAATGCATTGTGCTTTAACTCATTTGGAAGGTGACACACTTTTCCAAATACCAATCGATATAGAGACATACCAATCGAAGTTTTATAAGCTATCCTATATGCCTATAATGCATCATCAATTCTACTAGCCTAATCCTTCCTTGATGGAGATACCACCTTTTCTAAAATCCTTTTGATTCTCGGTTGGACACTTTAACTTGTCAACTCATCTGAGGGTGATAGGTTATGGCTACCTTGTGTGTAACTCCATACTTTGCAAGTAATGCTATAACATATTTATTACAAAATGGCTCCCTTCATCACTCATAATATTACTTCGTGTTCTGAATCGAGTGAAAATGCTCTTCTTTAGAAATTTCAACACCACCTTAACATCATTTGTAGGTAAAGTTGATGCTTCCACCCACTTTGACACATAGTCAACATCCAGCAAGATGGATCGATTGTTGAAGGAGGATATGAATGGTCCCATGAAATCAATTTCTCAAACATCGAAAATTTACACTTCAAGAATGTTATTGAACGACATCTTATGTCTTATTGAAATGTTCCCCACTTGTTACATCTGTCATAATAAAAAACAAACTTATAAGTTTCCTTCAAAAGTTCTGGCTAATACAAACTTGACTGAAGAACTTTTGCTGTTGTTCTATCTCTTCTAAAATGACTTTTATATTTTTAAGAGTGACAATGTCTCAATACACTTCCTCCTCTGGAATGCACCTTCTTATCACTCAGTCAGAACGTTGCTTTAACAAAAATGATTCATTCCACATATATGATTTAGCATCATGCAAAAAATTTTTTCTTTGATGAGAAGTTAAATTTGGTCAGTGAAGCTTACTTACAATGAAATTGACATAGTCATCATACCATGGTAAATTCTTTTAACTAACTTGTAACAATTATTCATTGGGAATGACTTGTTGATCAAAGTTAAGTCTTTACCATGGTTGTCATGCTGTGATCGCGACAAATGATTTGCTACTTGATTTTCTAACCCCTTTATTTCCTTAATTTCCAAATCAAATTCTTATAGTAATGGAATCCATCTTATCAGCCTTGGTTTGACATTCTTCTTAGAATCAAACACTTAATTGCAAAATGGTCAATATAGACAATAACTTCAATGCAAATCAAGTATAAGCGAAACTTGTCAAATGCATACACAATAGCTAATAATTCTTTCTCGGTGGTGGTATAATGCATCTGAGTGTTAGCTAAGGTTTGCTAGCATAATATATAGAATGAAAAATTTTATCCTTTCTCTACCCTAACATGGCACCTACAACACAGTCACTGGCATTACGCATAAGCTCAAATGGAAATGACTAATTAAGAACTATAATAATGGGTGTAGATGTCAATTTCTTTTTCAATTTTATGAATGCAACATGACATGCATCATCAAATTTAAATAGGGTATCTTTTTCTAAGAGATTACACAAAGGTTTAGCAATTTTAGAAAAATCTATAATGAATCATCAATAGAAACTAGTGTGTCTAAGGAAACTCCTAATACCCTTTACTAAGGTTGGTGGAGGAAGCTTCTCAATGATCTTTATCTTTACTTTGTCCATCTCTAATCCTTTGCTCAACACCTTGTGACTAACAACGATGTCTTCTTGTACCATAAAATGACATTTTTCCAAATTTAGTACCAGCTTTGTTTCTTCACATCTTTTCAACAAACTATCAACATTAAACAACATTCATCAAAATAATTGCCAAATATCGAGAAATCATTCATAAATACCTTTAATGTTTTCTCTACCAAATATGAAAAGATAGCCATCATGGATCATTGAAATGTGGCTGAAGCATTGCACTGTCCAAATGGCATCTTTATAAAAGCAAAAGTACCATAGGGACATGTGAAGGTTGTTTTCTTATGATCCCCTAGTGCTATGGCAATTTGATTATACCCTGAGTACCCATCCAAGAAACAATAGTACTTTTTTCCAACTAGCTTGTCCAACATCTGATCAGTGACTAGTAAAGGGAAATGGTTGTTCCTTGTAGCCTTATTTAGCTTCAGGTAATCCGTGCACACTCTCCATCTAGTGATTGCTCTTATGGGAATGAGCTCATTGTTTTCATTTGCAACCACTGTCATCCAACCTTTCTTTGGTATGCATTATACCAAACTTACTCATTCATTATCCAAAATAGGATAAATGATGCCAACATCTAACCATTTGATTATCTCCTTCTTACCACCTCTTTCATGGTTGGTTTTAATCTTCTTTGATGCTTGATAGTGGCTTTGTGATTATCCTACAACAAAATTTTATGCATGCATATTGAAAGCGTTATATTTTTTATATATGTGATTGTCCAACCAAGTGCTTTTTTGTGCTATCTTAGAACCATCAACAACTCATCTTCTTATTTGTTAGTAAGATCAGATGCAACAATAACAAGAAGAGTAGATGAGTCAACAAGATATGTACACCTTAGATGATTAAGCAATGGTTTGATTTCCAACTTAGGTGGTTCTTCAATCGAACACTTCATTGGTGAAAGTGACGAGGTAGACAAATCTAACAATTCAAATTGAGTTCCCAACACACAAGATGGCAAATTCAATGCATTAACACAATATATGATATCTTTAACATTCGTCTTAGGGTTAGCAAACAATGATGCTTCTAATGGGTCAAGAGGATGACTTTTAATGAAAACTTCACTTGTAACCCTATCTACCACATTGACAACAAACCACTCATCAAGATCATTAGGAAACTTTAAAGCTCTAAAAATGTTAAATGTTACCTCT
The DNA here is from genome assembly GCF_002168275.2 of Theobroma umbraticum. Lineage (NCBI taxonomy): Eukaryota > Viridiplantae > Streptophyta > Magnoliopsida > Malvales > Malvaceae > Theobroma > Theobroma umbraticum. The sequence goes on from NW_018397280.1 coordinate 863,594, forward strand.
TGATCTTGTACTGTTAAGGTAAGTTCTTCCTTCTTAACATCAATGAGTGCTCTAGAAGTGAGTAAGAAATGTTTCCCAAGGATAATAGGAACTTCTCTATCCTCTTTCATATCGAGTTCTATGGAGTCTACTAAGTATATGAATTTATCCACCTTTACAAGCATATCTACCATTGTACCTCTTGGATATGTGAAAGTTCTATCTATCAATTGAAAAGTCACAATAGGGAGCTTAATCTCCCCCAAACTAACTTGTTTTAAATAGATAAAGACATCAAATTAGTAATTACCCCTAAATCAATGAAAGAATTGGCAAAAAATGAAGCAACAATTGTGCACAGAATAGTAAAGCTACCTAGGTCCTTAAGCTTTAGAGGGAGCATGTTCAAAATGATTGTACTAAACTCTTTAGAGAGTGATACTATGTTAAATTCACCTAACCTTCTCTCCTTGGATAAAATATCCTTAAGAAATTTGACATATGAAGGCATTTTCTCTAAAGCATCAATAAAGGGAATGTTAATGTGAAGCATTTTAAACACCTCCATAAATTTTTGAATTGGTTCCTTTCTTATTGCTTTTGGAAACATTGAGGAAAAGGTAATGGTTGTAAAGCTGCCTTAGTCTACTTTTCCTGACACTGCTCACTAGAACTTGCAATCTATGTCTTAGTTTCAATTGTCTTGTCTTTCTGTTTAGTTTGTTTTGAGTCGTTTTCAACCCCCTCACCACTTTTCAAACTGATGGCCATGACATGTTCCTTGCCTTCCTTCCTTGGATTTGCTTCTATATCACTAGGTAGTGTTCCTTAAACTCTATTGTTTAATGAGTTAACCAACCTAGGTCTCAAGGTTTTGATTTCAAGCTGCTTGACTCTAAATGATAGTTGCTTAGTTTTGAAGGATGTTATCATTCTATGTCATGTACTATCTTAGCAAATCTTCTAAAGTTGGCTTCTTACCTTGGATAGGCACTCTTGCTTACAATTGGAATCGAGAAGGTGAATTTGGCCTTAAAGATGAAGATGATCTTTATGTTAGGAGTAGCCCTGCAGCCAATTGCAATTGGTTAAGGCTTGATTCCAATCATGCAATAACATTATTCATATTGAATGATTAAAGGCTTTCCTTCATCAATAAGACATCAATTATAACAAGTTATAAATTCTAATTGGATGAGGTCCATGAGATTAATATGCCTTGCAAGGAAACT
>NW_018397280.1:864904-865895 GCF_002168275.2 Theobroma umbraticum
TCATGCCTTAGCTTGCATCCACCTTTAGCTTTTTATGGCACCTTTGATCTTTATATTCCGATTTACAAAATTCTTTCTAAATCTAATCCTCTTTCTAATTACAAATGAATGTAGAAACCTCGAGTTACATTCAAGGGATGTTAGTTGAGAAGAGAATTTTACAAACCCAGAATGTAAGAGATAAGGTAGGGTTCGCAGACTCTATTTGAAAACCTTTCCATAAATAGCAATTTAACCAAACATCCACAATCATATTGGCTCTATAATCCTCAACCATCAACAAACATCGACAATCTAGTTATAAACATATGAAGTAAGCATGCTCAATATGATGATGATCTTGCATTTCATTTGAAAAATGTCACTCAACCATTGAGGATCATATTTCAAATCATTTGGTGCTTAGGTTTGAAAGGATTTACTATTTTTAAAAAATAATTTTTAAAATTTACTTAGTCAAGGAATTGATCATACCAAGGTTTTTACTTAGCTCAAATCATATTTGAATTAATTCTATTAGTAAGTTCTAATTAAACTTTTTTAATTAGAAACCTAAACCAATTTAGGAAACCTGCTAACTTGAGTATTTATCATAAATCATTTTAAAAGATTACATGATCCAAATCATGTGTCCTAAATATTTTAGGAAGGTTCTTATCCACCTTTTAATCTTGTATTATCCATTTGCTAATTGTAGAGTTCTAATCATTATTAGAAGTCCTAATTTATTAGTAAGTTTATCTTAATTAAAATCAATCCTAATAGGATTAGGATGTCATCTACTCAAATTGACTTTCCATTTTAATTAAAATTATCTAATCTAATTAGATGTTGATAAATTTAAATCATAATCTCTTAATTTATGGAGTCCTCCTCAAATCAGGAAGACTTAATATTTTGGAGATTTATTATCAATCAATTCAAAATTGATTGATTCTATTAAGGATTCAAACTCCTTGATTTTAGGCATGTATCCCTAACATTTAGGAGT
>NW_018397280.1:865983-866115 GCF_002168275.2 Theobroma umbraticum
AACCTCTTTCCATAAAGTGGTTGCATCCATGGCAATGGGAGGTGCAGCATCCATGTGTGGTGGCACCATGCACAACCTTTGTCACGAGTGCCGTTTCACATGTGAAGGACATTCCTTTAATTTTGTTAAGTG
>NW_018397280.1:866147-866302 GCF_002168275.2 Theobroma umbraticum
TTAACTTTGCAAGATTTTCTGGCCATTCAAAACTGATTTCCAGGTGATAACTATTCTCTGAACTGTTTTCAAACTTTCAATAATTAATAGCATAAATTATTTTGTTTGGCCATGAAAATTTCCAGAAATAATTCTCATTGAACATTTTAATAAAG
>NW_018397280.1:866487-866727 GCF_002168275.2 Theobroma umbraticum
ATCAGCATATTTGACCATGATAATTTCCAGAAATAATCCTTATTGAATATTTTAGTAATGATAATTTTTTTTGAATTTTTCAGAATTAATTTCCAAGACTTTCTTGTTAATTAAGCTGAAAGTCATGTCATAACAGTGAGCTGGACTGCTTTATATTTGTACCAATTTTCTTCCTTAAAATCAGCCTATTTGATCATGAACATTTCATGATTTTTCTGTCCACATATCCAGCAATAAATG
>NW_018397280.1:866737-866855 GCF_002168275.2 Theobroma umbraticum
ACATATTTTATTTGCTGGAAATTAAGCACAAACAAAAGCAAAATTCTGCCCCTAAAACCGTGTGTGTGCTGGCTTGCAAGCCAGCCTCCAAAACCGTGCCTTATGGTGTCCCTTTTTC
>NW_018397280.1:866865-867956 GCF_002168275.2 Theobroma umbraticum
TTAATAACAATTTAAAACACACATTAGTCAAGTCTATACATGATTCAAATATGTTGAAATGAGATTAAAGGAGGGCACAAATGTTGCTGGACAGAATTAAATAAATTGGCAAAGCAGATTTTGAAAAATTGATTTATGACAACATCGCACCAAATCAAAATGCAAAACAACTATTTGTTAATCAAGCATCATTTGAACATGAACAAGCACTCAAATGGCATGAAAGGTGGTCTGATACCACTGCTGGGTGAGGGCTGATTACGCATCAAATACAAATTAATGCAGCCCAATAACTTAATTAAACAATTTAATCAATTAGGCCCAATAACTTGATTAAACAAATGTAATCAATTAGGCTAAATAAATTAATTGTTTAATTTAATTAATTAGACACAATGAATTAATTAAATAATATAATGAATTAGGCACAACTTCTTTAACAATTTTAATCAAGTGCTTGAGAAACTCATAACTTCTAATTTGATTAAGTCTAACTTAATCACCTCTCCCATTTTATTTTCAACATTCATTTTAGGCGTGTGACCCATTAGGCTTCTAACATGTTGGCAATGTACTCAACATATAATTCTTAAGCTAACCTTAGAATTAGATAAATTTAAACTACATTAAATTTATCATTAATCAAGTTAACTACCTAGAGTTCATAGACCAAGATTGTGATCTAGCAATCCGTCATGGCCACGCAAATGTTAGAAAAGTCAAGATGGTTTGACTCAACCTTTTAGTAATCAGCTTTTTAGTGTAATCCATTCCCTCATCATATATCCTGAAGATGATAAGATCATGGTGCAGTGTCTACTCTTATTGATCTCCATATTAGTTCTTAAAGTTTGATCATTAGCTTTATAAAGACTTATAAAACTCCTATCATAATCTTTAAGCCACCTTGGCCAAGGACTTCAATAAGCTAATATCAACTAAGAACAGTTAGGACATGCCCCCTGCATCACTTGGGGTGATGATTCCTATCTTGACCACTCATTTACCTTCACATGCTTCATGTTATACCCAAAAGTACCACATTTTGGCATCCTTGGTTAGGCACCAGTAGGGATAAAATCAAAGCATAG
>NW_018397280.1:867966-868217 GCF_002168275.2 Theobroma umbraticum
CCATGGCCAAGGACTTCAATAAGCTAATATCAACCAAGAACAGTTAGGATATGTCCGCTGCATCACTTGGGGTGATGATTCCTATCTCAACCACTCATTTACCTGCACATACTTCATGCTATACCTAAAAGTATCCCGTTTTGACATCCTTGGTTAGGCACCTATAGGGATAAAATCAAAGCATAGTACTCCACACATAAGACAACCTAGTGTCTCAAGTTTAGGGAGTATTTACACAACTGACACATAAG
>NW_018397280.1:868227-870204 GCF_002168275.2 Theobroma umbraticum
TAGACACTTGAGTGAAATACCAAATGTACTTCTCACGACGAGTCATGTTCAGTGAACTTGCTCTCCTAGGCAAGCACTTAAATTCTAGTTCCATGTATCTCTATACTTCAACCTATGAGATCAGTTGCTTATTTCTCAAGTAAGGAACATAGAATGTACCAGTCTCTAGGCATCATCAATGTCCAGTCTGAATGATACATTGACCAAGAACATCTTTGAGATTACGCTTTGATGTATAGGAATCTCATAGCTGTAACCCATTACAGTTTCCTTGCAAGGGATATTAATCTCATGGACTTCATCCAATTAGACTTTATAACTTGTTATAATTGATGTCTTATTGATGAAAGAAAACCTTTAATCATTTAATATGAATAATGTTATTGTATGATTGGAATCAAGCTTTAACCAATTACAACTAGTTGCAGGGCTCATCCCAACATTTTCCACTAGCACAAAGCCAATTGCTACCTCATCGTATGTGGATTCAAATCCATCTAGAAATCGTGTCTCCATGCAGACTCACTTATGCCCTTCAATGTGGTTAATTCTTTTTATCTATCTTTCTATGTATAGCATCATGTGATATTACTATATCTAGATCCAATGAGTCCCAGATTCTACTATTATGGCTCCATTGTTACGTTAACAATGTCCAGAACCTTTTATTAGTTCCATGAACTAACGATCTAAATATCTTCTTATTTGAGCCCTTCATAATAGGATGTATATGACTTTATTTATACACACGTATTATCCTTTATACTCCTTCGGACCATTCCAACTAGACTATGTTGCATGCTTCATATGCATGTGTCACTTTATGTTATGCCATTTGGCCTCTTTGAACTTTTATTGTCATTGGGCTCCCACTAAATCCAATATCTTTTGTGAGAGAAATATTCAAACTCTTTTGAATATTCCATAAAGTATATACATCTCAATGTATGCTTGAAATCACATTGGTTTGGAATATCATAATGGGCTTTTATGTTGGAGAGATATGGACCAAATCATATTGCAACATGAAGTTGCTTTCTTTCTTGAACATTCATCTATATATTTTGCTCTTAAAAAAGTTCTATTTTATATGAATCAATATTCAACCTTTTGATCAATTGAATATAATTCAAAATTGATCAAATATCATTACAAGGATAAACATGAAGCATGGATAATTAAATGTAACATAATTATTCCAAATAATTATTCAAACTTGAAACATATAAGCTTCCACATCCAAATGATAAAGACAAGTGTTTCACCAGTCATTCCCATGGCAATTGCATAATTAATGTTTGAAAAACATCCCCATAAATTATCTAACATATCAAGATAAATAGGAGTGTAACCATTCAATGTAGCATTTAATGCTTTAGGTAGTCCATCCATGTGGTCACCTCCTGAGCCAAGATCTTACTCTTGTTTATCTTTGGTCCCTGCAATATGTCAAACATATAAAAACCAACTTAGAGGTATCATATACCTTTAATATATAAAGTAGAATTACTTAGCAAATGGTACCTGAATCAGAAACTTCAATAAGCTTCTTTTACTTGCTCACAGTAGCTAGGTACTCCTTACAATTCCTCCTTCAATGCCCAAGTTTACCACAATGATGGCAAATATCTTTCTCTTTGTCCTTTTTGACAACTTCCTTAGGCTTCAACGCCTTCTCATTTTAGGACTTGACTTTCTTTCCCTTTTGGGCTTTCTTCTTCTATTGCTTCATATGAGCCTTGGAAGAAGAAACAAGAAACAATGATCCCTTATCTTTCTTGATGGACCTCTTTGCCATGCCTAGCATATTCAAAAGTTTGGGAAGAGTGGCTTCCAATCAATTCATATGGAAGTTCAATGTGAACTAACTAAAGCTATTAGGAAGAGATTGTAGAACTAGGTCTATACTTAGCTCATGATCCATGCTAATCCCAATTGTCCAAGTCTCTCAATGAGTCCAATCATCTTCAGCACATG
>NW_018397280.1:870304-888556 GCF_002168275.2 Theobroma umbraticum
ACTCAATTTGGCATGAAAGAGATCCTAAGAAGGTGAGGCATAATTTAATCTTAAGTCTAGTTTTGCTGCATTTATTTGTATTTGATGCATGATCAGCCCTAACCCAGCACTCTGATTATTGGTCTAAGAGAAGTTTGAATGATTCCTTCACCCTAGGTTGTAAGTGTTGGAGTAAGGATTGTTCTGCTATTTATTCCCCATAAATTGCATTGTATCTATACTACTAGGACACTGATTGCTTGCATCATCATCTCCACATTACTCACAAACAACAAAAGGACCTTAAATGGAATTAGTATCAAAAGATTCAACTTTCTTAGTTAGAACTATTACTTGTGCTGTTAGTGTCGAAATGGTATCTACATCATGAACTCTAACTTCTCTCCTATGCATTGATCATTATGCTAGCCATTGGTAGTTGTTTGAAGCCACCTCCTTTAACAAATCATATGTCTTGTCAATTGATTTAGCCATTAAAGCTTTTTCCACAGCGACATTAATGGTGGTTCAAACATGACCACTCATTACATTGTAGAGTGTTTATACCTGTAGCCACTTTAGAAGACCATGATGAGGATGATGCCAAAGTAAATCTTTGTATCTTTCCTAGTCCTTATACAATAATTCATAATCTAGCTGCATGAATGATGTGATATCATTCCTTATTTCTACTATCTTGGTTGAAAGAATGAACTTAACAAGGAACTTTTGTGCAAAATCATCCCATGTTGTTATTGATCCCTTATAGAGTGCATTCAGCGACTCTTTAACTTTATCGCTTAATGAAAAGGGAAAAGCCTCAAACGAATTGCATCATTTATGACACCAATTTGTTTAAAGGTATCTCATATCTCCCAAAAGTTTGAACTATGGGCATTGAGATCATCATTTGGTAAGCCCCCAAACTGGATTGATGTTTGAATTATGGTGATGATAGCTAGCATGATCTTGAAATTGTTACCTTGAATAGCCGACCTTCGAATGCTCGATGGAATCCCTTGCAGCAATGGAACAACATAATCCCTTAAGTAATGATTGTTAGCTACTACTTATTCTTGGCTTTGTTGCTCACCCTGTCAAATCAACCATTGTATTTGTTTAAGCAAAACCTTGTTGACTTTCTTGTCAAAGTTTTCATAATGTTCTTTGAATCTTTGGATAACATAGTATAATCTCGAAGCTTTTTGCACTTCTCATACAAGGATGAAAGAAAGTTGAAAAACAAAGAAGAAAAGCTCAAATTAAGATTACTTTGTTGAATTTTAATGTTAGCAAATACATAGAATAACAAATCCTAGACAACAACGCCAAAAACTTGTTGTAGATTTTGCACACGTAAGTATATGTATCAAAGAAGTAATATAAATAGTAAGTCTAGCATCATATCCCATAGAGATTTGTTTATACTTTTTCAATAAATACTAAAATATGACAAATTAATCTTATTCAAGTAACTAAAATTTTCAAAAAATTAATTAAAAATAAATTAAGCAAACAATAAACTAACTAACGGAACTTAAAATTTACTTGAGACAAGAAATAAACTAAAATAAAGGATTATGGGTTCATTCAACACTTCATCTAATACTAGATTCTCTTATTATTTACATTCATGGGTGGTTTTACAAGCCTAGAATCCAACGCTATGTACAAGTCTCTGTTGAGATGCTTGCAAAAATACCTAATTTAATTGAGTCACAGTATATCTATAGTAATCAATTAAATAAGGTTCATTAAGCTAGTGCTCTAATTTGGATATGTGTGGCAACTTGCACATGTCTACTCGAATCATGAATCAGATCACCCAAGTGACATGACATACACTATTCAAATCTTATTCCAATCTAAAGTATCTATATCAAGTCTCAATTAGATTCATAAACTAGTTAATTGTTGATCAGGCAATTAAAAGCATTATAAACAAATTTAAATAAGCAAAGCAATACATATTCATAATAAATAAAAGAGAAATTAATATTTAGACTACATGTTAAAATCCATCACAATCTTAGAAAAACAAATTAGCTCATAATATTCAAATAAAACATCATTAAAAAAAATTTAGCCATGAATCTAAGTTAAAGAAAATAAGAGAAACATAAAAATAGAGAAAGAAACTAACGTTGAAGCTTTTGACCTTGAATCTCTCTCAATCTCTCTTGCTTTCTTGCTTTCTTCTTGCCTCTAATTCTTCAAAATAGCTGTTTGTTGTCCTTTTTCATAAATCTCTTAAAAGGTTGCTCAAATAACGTCATAAGCCTTAACTTCCAAAATCCTATAAGCTACTTATTTTTGGAAAATGTCTTTAGTGCCATTACTTTCACTTTTCAGGGTAGCAGCCCTCAAAGGTTTTATGTTGTGTATGTCCTCATGGTCTTTTCAGCTTCACGGCTCTGAAGGGTTTTGTCTTGAATTTCACTCTTCTGATGCAATACTTCGACTTTGACAAGGATTTTGTTTACCTTTCAATCTAAAATGGGGAAAGTGATAACATAAGAGTTGTAACCCTTCCTCTTTGTTTTCCAGTGGTCCAAAGATCTCATCAATCAAACTTCTGTAATATGAGTTATACTTGAAATACCACAGCATATTTAGAAAATTCTACACCTGGTCATTTTTACACTATTCATCTCCATGAAGCCTCATGTACTTGAGAACCTTCAAAATAAAAACTAAATTAGTGATGACTCAAAATAAGACTTTTGACTTCAAAATAAGACTTTTGACTTGAAAATAAGCTCAAATTAATCAAATTAAAATAGTTCAACATGCACTATCTAAATAGCAAAAAACATAAAAACTACCTAATATCAACTTGAAAACACAAGGACTTAGGTATTTTTAATAATTAAAATGTGGCAAAATAACTCTATATCATAGAGTTATTAATAAGAAGCTTAAAGAATGAAACAATGGTTGTTACAGTCAACATGAATTTACTATTAAGCTACCCATAGTAGCTTTGTTTGTCAACTTTGTGGACCGAATAAAGGCGCTTCTTAACCATGTTAGGTATGAGGATACTGAGCAACATAGTTAAGTGGAGGGTCTTAGTTTGCTTGGTAGTAAATTTTCAAGACCCACAGTTGGTTAATTTATTATAGAAATTAAAGGTTTATATATTGTCATCATGCATACATGCATCATGAAATGTTCAAAGTCCATAAATAACAAGTATACTTGCATAATTTCAAATGTACTTTCCAAATATATTTGTATCACGAATATGAATCCACTTTCAATTTTGCTGAACAATTGCACTTTGAATGGTTATAAGTACATTCTATGGAATAAAAACCTTAATATCGTCCTTAATGATGACAAGATCACAAGGGTTTTTTCTAACCATGAGCCTAAAACACTAACTCCCTAATCAACTCCATAAGATATTGAATATCATAAGAAGTGGCATGATGCAAATGAGCAAAAGCAGCATAAAGGCTTCGGTAATGCTGTTGACATAATGTTCCACCACCAAGAGATGTTTGGTACAAAAATATGGTCTGCTAAGGTGAAAGCAATCAACACTTTTAAGGACTGAATCAGAAATCTAGGGAGCCAGTTAAAGATTACATTCTTAGAGTGATCTTCCATCTCAATGAGGTAGAACTACTTGGTGCTGAGATAGATGAAGAAACACAAATATCAATGATCGTTCATAGCTTGAATTCATCATTTTCATTGTTTAAATTGGATTATGAACTACACGCCAAGGATTACACCCTAAGTGGGCTAATGAATGATGATGTCCAAAATGTGGAAGAAGTTCCTGATTTGAAAAAGTAGCCTAAAGCACATGTAGTTTCCATTTCTAAGTCTAAACCCAAGGGTAAAAACAAGAAAGCTGGAAATAAATAGAATGCTATGGGCTTATTGGGAGCAAAGAAAAAGTCCATGAACAAAAAAAATGCTTCAAAAGATAGCACCAAGGGAAAATGTTTCCACTGTGGTGCGAAAGGGCATTAGAAATGAAACTGCAAGGTTTACCTTAAAGAAATCTAGAAGACTAAACAAGGTATGGGCTTTCTAAATATGTTAAAAGCCTATTTAGTGGTTGACTCTACGGATAGTTAGATAATAGATTATGAAGCCACTAACCATATTTTTAATTCTTTACAGGGGTTTCAATAAAAGAGAAAATTGAGTACAAGGCAGTTTCAGATGAGGATGGCAAATGATTCATTCGTTTTAGCATTAGTAGTGGGAGCCATTATTCTTCGATTTCCTTATGGCCATAGCTTAGTTTTGGAAAATGTTTATTACATTCTAGAGACTTATAGAAATTTAATTTTTTGTCTTTTGTTTCATGAAGTCTGGATATTCAGTTTATTTTAGTTAGACACTCACTACTTATTCAAATAAGTATTTTATTTGTTTTGGAATTATAAGATAAAATCTTTATTTCCTTGAGCCTACGACTTAATCTACAAACTATGTAGAAGCAATATGATTAAAAACTAAAAGAGTCAAAGAATCTAGTATAAATCAAAATTATCTTTGGCATTTATGTTTAAGTCATATCAATCAAAATAGACTTAATAGGCTTACAAAGGATAACTAGACAAAGTTGAGGTCCTTTGCCAGTATGTGAGTCTTGTATTGAAACAAAATTGACCAAAGTGCCCTTTAAGGCAATAGGTAACAGAATGCCGAATGTTCTAGACTTGGTGCACATAGATGAGTGTGGACTAATGAAAGTACAAGCTAAAGAAGGTCATGAATAGTTCATAACTTTTATTAATGACTACGTAAGACTTGGTTTTCTATATTTAATGCACAAAAGAGGTGAATCCTTTGAAAAGTTTTGAGAATTTAAAGTTGAAGTTAAAAAGCAACTAGGCAAGCCATTGAAACAACTTTAATCAAATTAGGGTGTTGAGTATTTATCAAATGAATTTCAGCAATATCTCACTAATAATGGGATAATTTCTAACTTTTCAACACCAAGAACACCTCAACATAATGGGATAGCTAAAAGAAGAAATGTGACTCTTGAAGGTGTGCTATGCTAACCTTCCAAACACGTTATAGGGATATTATAAATAAACTTCTGAGTATTTACTTAATTTTGCTGCATCTAAGGTTGTGCTGAAGACACTAAAGGAACTATGGCTAGGTTGTAAATCATTTGTACATCATCTATGAACTTGAAGGTGTCCTGTACATGTTTTAAAACTTGAGTCCAAAAAAATGGAACCAAAGACTGAGGTGTGCTTGTTTGTAAGGTATCCAAAGGGAACAAGAAGTTGTTACTTATACAGTCCTCAAGACAAGAAAGTTTTTATTAGTGCAAATGCCACTTTCTTAGAGGAAGAGTTTGTGAGCAATCACAAACCTAAATGTAAAATTACCTTAGAAGAATTGTCTGATCCTTTATATTTAAGAGTTAATTTTGAAGATGTCATAACACAGTCTGATTCAAAAGTTGAAACAGAAACACAACCAGAACATTAAATAATGGTGCCTCAACATAGTGGAAAGGTTGTGAGACAACTAAAGAGATACATGGATCTGGGAGAAAACATGATTGCACTCTCAGATGAACATGAATCTACATAAGAAAGCTATTAATGATGTAAATGCTGAAAAATGGCATAAGGTAATAAAATCTGAGTTCAAGTCCATGGATTCCAACAAAGTTTGGACTTTATTAAACCCACCTGAAGGGATAAAATTCGTAGTATGCAAATGGATTTACAAGAGAAAAAAAAGGAAGCAATGGGAAGGTGGAGACCTTCAAGGCTAGACTAGTGACCAAGGGTTTTACCCAAAGAGAAAGGATTGACAATGAAGAAACCTTCTCTACAGTTGTTATGCTTAAATCCATCAGGAATGTCTTATCTATAGTTGCACATCTTGATTATAAGATAAGGCGAATGGATGTCAAGACCACATTTTTAAATGAAGATCTTGAAGAGCGCATTTATATGGCACAACCAAAAGGTTGCATTAAAAAGGGCTACGAGCTTTAGGTCTATGAATTGCATAGGTCCATTTATGGACTTAAGCAAGCATCTAAGTCTTGGAACATAAGATTTGATATTGCTATCAAATCAAATGGTTTCCAACAAAATGTTGACAAACCTTGAGTCTAGAAAAGGATATAAGATGAAAAGATTGTTTTCCTGGTCCTTTATGTTGATGACATTCTACTCATTAGGAATTATGTAGGAATGTTATCAATAGTTAAAGGCTAGTTGTACCAAAATTCAATATGAAGGATTTGGGATAAGCTAGCTAAGTTCTAGGGATCAAACTTATAATGGATCATATGAACAAGCAAATAGCATTATCTCAAGCATCTTACTTAGACAAAATTTTGGCCAAGTTTGCTACGCAAGAATTCAAGATGGGTTTTATGCCTTCTAGACATGGAATCCAACTTTCTAAGGAAATGTCACTTAAAACTTTAGAGGAAGTTGAAAACATGAGATGGATTCCATATGCATCTGCCGTTGGAAGTCTCATGTATGCTATATTGCGCTCTAGGCCAGATATCTACTATGCAATTGGATTGGTTAGCAAATTGAAGTCAAACCTAGGCATGGAGCACTAGACTACGATCAAGTGCTGTTGTTGATTTCTCATGCTAGTGCATGTATTGTTAACAACTAATATAATGATTAGTAGAGTATCATTCCCATAGAGAATTGTTTTAATTCTTACTGTTAACTACTAAAATTATAATATCCTAATTTTATCCAAATAATTAAAAATTAAATTAAAAAGAAAAAAAATAAAAACTAAAACTAATCTAAATTACCAACAAAATTATTTTATTAAATTTAATTGTCTTTTAGACCTAAGATTATGATGTTCCTTAATACTTCATCTAAATATTATCTCTCTCTTTTAACTTTGTTTAATGGATTAAGTGGCTAACCATAAAGTCCTAAATTACTTACAAGTCTCTGTCAAGTTTCTCATAAGAATATCTCTCCCAATTAATTTACTATATATCTATGCAAATTAATTAAAGGCAAATTCATTAAGTTTAGGCTCTAATCCTAGTTATGTATGGCTTTATTGGTGTATGCCTACCTTATATGCAAATCAAACCACCTAATCAACTAAGTGTATTCGATCATACGCTATTTTATTCAAGGTCTATCTAAATCTCCTTCATCAAGGTTTAACTTAGGTTTCCAATTCAATCTAATTAGTAGTTAGTCAACTAGAAGCATTAATAATAAAATAAAATAAATAACTTAAATCCCTAAAACATAAGCAAAAGAGAGATAAATAATGTAGACTACGTATTAAGTTCAATCACAATCTTAGATAAATGAATTAGTTCCACATCAAGTCACACATCATTATCAAATAAAGTTTAAACATTGAAACTAAACTAAGAAAAATAAAAAACAAAGAAACTCTAAGAGTGAAACTCTTGATCTCCAAATCTTCTTGAATCTTTCAATTTCTTTTTAGCTCCAACGAGATTTTTTTTTTCAACGATTTTGTGGCTTGAATCTTAGCTGTCAATCTAGTGTCTCCTTCTATCCTCCTTTTAAAAGTCCTCCGAAAAGTTATTTTTATAGGCTTTGAAGTTAGACTAAGATGGGTCAAGAAAGAAGTCAATTCCAATTAGGATTCCTTGTTAGACTACGTGGGCCATGGCCTACTACCTCTAAAACCAGGACCTAGATCATTTAAATAGCAAAAATCGTAACTGTTTTAGGACTGCTATAGTGTGTCAAATTCAACAAGATTTTTGACTACCTTTTAGGCCGAACTGGGAAAAATAGTAAACATAAAAGTTGTATCTTTTTCGTTTTTCTTTCCAATGGTTTAGAATAATCTCATTTGGAGCTCTGTAGAGAGAGTTATTGCCAAAATACAAAAACATGTACAGTGAAAGTCTGCACCTTGAAATTGCTCTTCTTTTTCCACTAATGTTCTTCTTTCATTAAACACTTAGAAAAGTATAAATAAATCAATAACCACCTATCTTAATCACATTAACACCAAATTAAGCATAAAATTAACAAAAATTAAAATGACTCACCTAAATTATCTAATTTAAAATAATTAAATAAAATCTTTTAATTTTTATGCATGACTACATGAACTGCACTAAATTACTATCAAAATGAAGCCCAAATAACTTTATATCATAAAGTTATCAAGTGTATTTTGAAATATCTTTGTAAAATGAAGAATTACATGCTTGTATATTCTAGAAGTGACATTGTAGCAATAGGGTACATTGATTCAGATTTTCAATCAGATGTTGATTTTGGGAAATCGACATTAGGATCTTTTTTCACCATAGAAGGAAGAGCCATAGTTTGGAAGAATGTAAAGCAATCTTGTATTATCGACTTTACTATGGAGGCAGAGTATGTTGCAGATTGTGAAGCAGTAAAGGAAGTTGTATGGTTCCATAAGTTCCTTATTGCCCTTGAAATCATTCTAGATACAAACAAGCCCATTACACTTTTTTGTGATAACAGTGATGCTGCGGCTAACTCAAAAGAACCGTGGAATTCTAGAGCAACAAAACATATTGAGAAGAAGTATCATCTCATTCGAGAGACCGTGCACTATGGAAAAGTACTTGTGAAGAAAATTCCAGCAAAGTAAAACCTCACTGATCCATTCACAAAGACTCTTAACACAAAAGAGTGTCGATGGTCACTTAGAAGGTCTTAGAATAAGGGATATGTCATACTTGCTTTAGGGTAAGTGGGAGGTTGTTAGGAATTTGAGAATATGGTGCCTTGAAAAGAAAGTATATTATCATGTTTAATTTCATTTAATTTTTTGTAATGAAAGTACATTTTAATAATAAGACAAAGAGTTTGTTTTAAGTAAGCATTCATTATCTATTTATAAAGGTACCATGATCCTATTGAGATATTAAAATACATTTGTATGAAGAGCCATACATAAGAGACTTGTATATTAATTGAATCTAAAAATTTTCAAAACCATATAATAAAGCTATTCACTTTATCGTGATAAGGTTGTAATGTTTAGATTACTTCCAACGAAATGAATATGATTTACTCCAAAGGAATGATGAGTCTCAAATCATCAGAATGGTTGACTTCGAGTAATGACACTATAACATGAACTACAATCATATGAGAATCAAATTTAAGTTTAACCGTTATTAAAATATTAATCTCACACTTATGTATCTACTTATAGTAGAACCAAAATCCTGATGGATAGTAGACTCACATTTTATCTCCTTATAATCTTTAATATACCATGGGCATGATCATCATAAAAAAATTAATCTAGACTACATATGTTGGGTTTATAATTGAGATTTACATCCAAGAACATGTATCCAAATAATGGAGCTCATAGCATTAGCATCACTTCTAGTGATTTCAAGAAGATTGGTGATTAATTTGGGGCTAGTGGATTGATGAGTTAACTACTAATCCAATCTTGATACTCAAAAACTTAGATCTAGAGTATTAGATCACTAATTGGATGAAATTTGAGACTAAGGACAAAATTGACAAAAAAACTAAAATAGTAATTTCACCTTTTATCATTGGATAACTATAAGGGTTCACAATATAAGGTTTGCAATTAATGAATATCAAATATTGAATTATTTCTTGTAATTATAGTTAACCCAAGAGTGCAAGCATGAATCTATGATGGAGTAATTTCAGGTTAATAAGCTTGAATTATCTTAATGAGATAAAAAATAATTCTAAGTTTATTGGAGCTTGGAATATCTATGTCCAAATCGATTCCCCACTTAGTTTCATAGAATTCAACTTGTTTAAGTTAGAATGCATGTTTTATTTGATTAATTAAATTTGTGTATAAAAATGGCAACTTTTACATGTTTGTCTAAATTTAGTCTAGATAACATGTTTTACCTTAATTAAAGATAGGAGTTGTCTTAAATTAAGATAACGCTAAGAGGATTCTTGCAAAATGAATCTAGATATCCATGTTGATAAAAAGAGAGTCCATGTATGACTATCACTTTTTTATTTATTATTAATTCTTTTTAAATAAAGATAGATAATAATAAAATAAAAGTTATTATTCAATAAGAATGTTTTTTTTATTAAGAACTCTAAATGATAATTAAAAATTAAATTATTTATTCTTTAATTTTAATATTGATAATTATGAAGCACGTTTCATGCATCCATAACTCTAAATGGATGGTCAAGATTGATTCAAACTAGTTTGATTTTGATTAAATCTTTAAGGCCAGAGTTTTATTAAAAAGTGAATAGACTGGAAAGAAAGAAACGAACGTGTCTGTTCTTCAAAAAGTTTCTAGTCTCACTTTTCTCCTCTTCTTCCTAACTTTGCTATTCTTCTCTTCCTTTCTCCTATTCTTAGCTAATTTCTTAAAATAAAAATAACCATTAATTTTTAGAAAGAAAAAATATACATAATCAATTGCCATTTTATAGTTTAGCATTCCACATCTTGTCGACTTAAGGTTCAAGTTGAAAGCTTTCTTCAAGAATAAGTTGTAAGCTTGTTTGGTTGAGAAATGAATTTTTGGTATAGTGGTGCCCAAAAATAAGAATCTTAAAATGAAAGGTATGTTTTATTTTACTTTAATAGCTTCTTATTCTTTTAGGATGTGATTATGTTGCTTGTAATATGAATAATGAGTTTTTTCGCTAGTGTAATTGGATTGCTTGCTTCCTTTATAAAAGAAAATTTTTGAAATCTATGTTTTACAAAAACACATCAATGCACTTAGATCCTACTCCATCAAGTATGATTTTAGCCTTGAAGGCAAGCAGATTAATTGGTCATGGATGTCAAAGGTTCTTGGCGTTAGTTAAGGACACTTCAATGGTGGTAAGTGAGGTGGCCAATGTGCCAGTAGTGAGGGAGTTCATAAATGTGTTTCTTAAGGAGTTTCCAAGATTACCACCAAATAGAGATGGAGTTTTGCATCAACTTAGTAGTCTAATATCTATACCACCATAATGGATGGCACCAGCAGAGCTCAAAGAGCTCAAGGATCAACTAAAGGACTTATTAGGCAAGGGCTTCATTCGTTCTATTATGTCACCATGGGTGCATTGATGTTATTCATCAAGAAGAAGGATGGATCAGTGAGACTATGTATAGATTAACAACAGTTGAGCAAGGTGACAATGAAAAATAAGTTTCCTATACCACGCATTAATGATTTGTTTGATTAGTTCCAGAAGCGCAATGTTTTCTAAGATTAACTTGAGGTCAGGCTACCATTAGCTGAGGATTACGCAAGAGGATGTGCCTAACACTACCTTTGGTACTAGGTATGGGCATTATGAGTTCTTGGTGATGTCATTGAACTTGTGAATGCCCTAATTGCTTTTATGGACATGATAAACTGAGTGTTCAAGCCATACTTGGATAAGTTTGTAATGCTACTTAGTGATGATATATTGATCGAGGAGTATAAAAGAGCATGAGCAGCATTTGAGGATAGTGCTCCAAACTTTGAGAGAGTACGAGTTATATGCCAAGTTCTCTAGTGTGAGTTTTGGCTTGATAGTGTTAGCTTATTGGGTCACATAGTATCTAAGGAGGGTATGATGGTGGACCCAAAGAAGATTGAGATCGTAAAGAAGTGGCCAAGGCCTACCTCAGCAACTAAGATGCGAAGTTTTCTATGGTTGGCTAAATATTATAGTAGATTTGTTAAGGATTTCTTTGAGATAGTAGCTCCCATAACTAAGCTGACACAGAAAAATGTCAAATTTGTATGGACAAATGCATGTGAAGAAAGCTTTAGGAAACTTAGGACTTGTGTTACAAACGCTTCGATTTTTTAGTTTACCTTGTGGTACAAGGTATTATGCAGTTTACTGTGACATTCATGAGTAGGACTTGAATGTGTATTGATGTAACACGATAAAGTTATTGGTTATGCATCAAGACAGTTGGAAAGGTAGAAGCAAAATTACCCCATATATGATTTAGAGATGTCTACCATAGTATGTGCCTTAAAGATATAGAGGCATTACTTGTATGGAGAGACTTGTGAGATTTACACAGACAACAGGAGTCTCAAGTACATTTTTGAGCGAAAGGATCCTAATGTTAGGCAATGTAAATGGATGGAGTTGCTTAAGGATTATGATTGGACAATATTGTATCACCCTGACAAAGCCAATATGGTGGCAAATGCATTGCGGTAAAAATCCATTGGGAGTTTAGCCCGCATATCGGTTAAGAAAAGATCATTAATATAGTGTATGCACGAGTTGGGCGACATGTTCATTTGAATTGAGGTTCATGATACGGTTGTTTTATTTGACCACTTTAGAGTGAGACTAATGTTAATGGGTCGAATCAAGGAAGCCTAAGACAAGGATGAATTTATGGCAAAAGCTTTAAGGGATCCTTAAGAGAGGAAAGTGCAAATTTTTACTAAAGGTGTCGATGGATTATTTTGATATGGATCTAAAGTGTATGTGCTAGATATTGATGATTTGAGATGGGAGACTTTAGAAGAGTTCCACGTCACAGCATATATAGTTCATCTAGGCACCACCAAGGTGTACCATGACTTGAAAGAGATGTATTAGTGCGAATGCTTTAAGAGAGATGTGGCCAAGTTTATGGCCAAGTGCTTAGTGCAACAATAGGTTAAGGCAAAGCATTAGAGACTTGCCAAACTATTGCAACCTTTACATGTTCCTGAATAGAAGTGGGAGGATGTTTTTATATATGTTATTGCTCGACTATCCTGTACGAGTAAGGGGTATGATTCCATATGGGTTATTGTGGATAGGCTGACTAAGTTTGCTCAGTTTTTACCAGTAAGAACCACTTATGGAATGGCATAGTATGCTAGATTGTAGATTGATAAAGTAGTGCGATTGTACAAAGTTCTAGTTACTATAGTATCAAATAGAGACACGAAGTTCACTAATCAATTTTTGGGGAAAGTACAGGTGGCTATGGGAACTAAGTTGAATTTTAGTACTACTTTTTACCCACAAACAAATGGACAGTCTAAGAGGACCATTCAGACACTAGAGGACATGTTAAGGGCTTGTGTCATAGACTTTGGAATTTCTTTGGATTGACAGATGCTAATGATTAAATTTTTTTTATAATTAAGGGAGGTGGGATTCAAACCTTGCTCTTTAGGTAGGGGGATCATGTACCAACAAATAAGTCAAATGCTTGGGTACAAACTAATGACAGCTTCTAGGCTAGCATTCAAAAGGCAACTTATGAGACTTTAATGGGCAGATATGTAGAATGCCCATATGTTGGTTTAAGGTCGGTGAAAGGAAGTAACTTGGACTAGAGATAGTTCAAGAAACCATCGATAAGATTTAATTGATTACAAAAAAGACATTGATGACACAGAGTCAAAAAATGTCATATGCCAACCATACACGTCGAGATATGGAGTTTGAGGTTGGTGATCATGTGTTCTTGAGGGCTTCACCAACCAAATGCATTATGAGGCTTGGCAAGAAAGGTAAGCTAAGCCCAAGGTATACTAAACCTTTCGAGATTTTAAAGAGTGTTGATGCAGTGGCATATCGACTAGCACTTCTCTTAGATCTCCCTAGTTTTCATCTCGTGTTTCATGTTTCAATACTATGGAAGTACCAACCAGATCCATCACACATGATTTAGAGTTAAGACCATTAAGTCAGGAGATGATTTAAGTTAAGAGGAGGTACCATTAGCCATATTAGATAGGCAAGTGAAAAAGTTATGGGCCAAAGAGATAACCTCGGTTAAAATACAATGGCGTAATCACTCGAATGGGGAGGTGACTGGGCAAGATGAGGACAACATGCAAGCAAAGTATTTGTACTTATTTCACAAAGGCTAGTGCATTAATTAAATTCGAGGATGAATTTTTCTTAAAGGGGAAAAGTGTGAAGTCCCACTTTGAGTTAGAGGGTAAGTTAGGAAATCTTTAGGTAAGCATATAGATTTCATGTTTTGAATATCAAACTTAATTTTAACCTTCAAAAGGAATTCATTGACACTTTTATTGTCCATCAATTTGGAAGCAAAAATTTTTCTAAACTTAGAAGAGGTCAAAATATGTAATTTTAATAAAACAACCTTTTGAAAATAAAAAATGGCGATAATAGCAATAATAGTTCCCTTGGTATTTAGATGACCAAAAATGATTTTTCATAATATATGGAGTATGTTTGCTATGGTAAATAGGAGTCGTAAATTTCATTTCAGTCAAACTTTTTCAATTTTATTCTTGAAACCAAAATTTAGATTTTGATTCTTTCGGATTTTGTTTTTTTTTTTATATTTTTATTGAATTCAAATGGGTTGTGGTTTGCTTATTTACATTAAATATCTTAAGCAAATGGAGAGAAAAAAGAAAGGAAGTAAAAATGAAGGCATTTACTGAAATGGTATTTAATGTAAATAAGCTGGACAAGTTTTATAAGTAATCTATCTCAAAAATTGTATTCTATTTCAAATGTATCGATACATATTCATAATGTATCGATATATATGGTCATGTATCCATACATGTTCATAATGTATTGATACAATTTTTGCAAAACCAAATGTCTTGATACATGGCCTAAATGTATCAATGCATTGTGTTGCTTTTAGAGAAATAAAAAGGGAAAAATTGTATTTTCACACTCAAAAGTATAAATACCTCACATTCTTCTAGGGTTTTCAACTGTCATCCATTTTCTTAATGTATTTCTCTCAACTCTAACCTCCTCAAATCATTTCGTTTTTTATGATTAAATGATGTGGGTTTGAGTTGTTATGAAAAAGGTGACATCTTTAAGCTTTGGAAACTTAAAATCTTGATTTCTACTTTTTGAAATAATTATTTTATTGCCTAGATTTTCTATTGGTGATTAAAGTTTAAAGCTTTTCTTAATCATCTAAGCTCACCTAAGGCAAAGAGGAAAGATTTATAGGTTTCTAAGTATAGGTTTGAGCTAGAAATTAGTTTAACTAAAAGTGAATAGTTTTGAAAGTACCTAAAATGATTATTACAAGATTTATATTTTAGGAAATGATTGTGATTACTGTTGTATGATAGAAAAAATTAAAAACTCCATGGCGTATGACAAAACGAAGTTGTGATTGGAGCTAAGAAATCGAATCTCCAATTAAGTGAGTGATTATTCTAATGTATAAAGTTACCATGATTTTTATGGAAATAATTGTTTAAGCATGTTGAAATATTATTTCCATAAATGGTTTACCAAGAATTTGAACTACAAGGTTTTTATGAAAGTTTCAAGGAAATGTTCGAAGGACTAGATTTGATAATGATTTGGGATATGTGTGACACAATGATTTTAAAATTGTTTATGAATCTATTATGTATGTAAATATGCTACTATGTATTAGTTTTCAGCAAGGGGCGACAAGCCCTTTTATGTTTGTAGTCCACTCAAGAACTTTAACCTTTAGGCTAGTCTGGATACGAGATATTTCTATGGTTAAAGTATGAATGTTATTGTGTACATGTTAGATGCAATGTAGCATGATAAGAATGTTTGATGCATGAGTTCCATTTATGAGATTATGACATGCAAGCCATGAGATGTATGTGCTTTATGAGATTATGGAATGTATGCCACTAGATAGATGTGTTGAGATAGTCATATACACTATAGGCTAAGCATGATGATGATTTATAAAAATGTTATGTGTTCATGATGCAAGCTAAGGATGAGAATGGTCTTAAACTTAAGAGATCTTATGACGATTGTGGGTGAGGTGTTGGTCTCGAAGAGCATGCTAAAAGAGGGTGAATAGCACTTTCCAAGTAATACAATGAAATTCTTTCCAAGTAAAGAGTTTATTGAGGGAATTTGAAAATGGAAGTTTAAAGCTTGCTGGAGGAATGATTTGAGTGTTAAGAATAAAGAGAAAATAAAAGAAAGTAGAGAAAACATAATGATTTATAATGGTTTAGTTCCCTTGATCTACATCCACTACCTTGATCTCCCAAGCTTCGACCAAGGGTCCTCTCGTGCTGAAGGCTAGGCTTAAAAATAATTTTTCTTAAAAAAAAAGGTATGAACCAATTTCACAAAGCATAAAGAAAAATTATGCAATATATGCACAAGAAATATAATAAGTCATTTTACACAACAAAGCAAAATTAGTCCAAACAAATACAACTATCCAAGCAATTTTCTCAATCAAAAGAATGGCTAACTTTTGGCAAAAGATCACGAAGAAATATTCAAGTTCATATAGAAGCATATACTTATCAATCTTAGACTTTTACTTCTTTCAAGATTATGCAATTTACGACATATATCGTATTAAATCAATTGTGGATAATCAAGATATCAATAAGGCTCAAGGGAGAGTAGTCATAGAATACCCTCAATATTCAAGCAAGAATAAGCAACCAAAATTTTCAACTAAGAAAAGTAAGTAATTTTAAAAGCCAAGCTAAATCAATCAAACATTCAATGAATGAGCAATCAAAATTCTCATTTAAATGGAAAAGCTTTTAAAGATCACCCATTTTCCTTTACATGTGACGAGAAAGCACTCATTCTTCAAGAATTCCTCTTTGCTCTAGAACACCTACAAGAGATATTTTTCATTTGATCTTTGGTATCCAAATTGCTCTAGATCCTTGAAATTTAGTCTTGTTACACAAAGTTCCTTTTGGAACCCATACTTGTCTAAATTTATAAAGTAAACATTTTGTAATTGGACGAATGTATGAACAATAACTATAAAATGTTTAACAATTGCACTCGGTCATTTTGGAAGATGAGATATTCATGTAAACCTTTTGTTTCTCATTGAATAAATCTTCAAATTTCCTTTTCACATAAAATTCCCTTTTCCCAAAATTTCTTTTGGTAAGCTTCAAAATCATTTTTCAAATTTTCATTTTCTTTTCCTAAGCCCATTTTTGTTTTCAAAAAAAATGCACATTCAACATTAAGTATGGAAATGGTTTTCTTCTGCTTCAAATTGATTTTCTTAAACTCAAATGCTAAATCCTTAAAACCATCATGCAATTCTTCAAAAGCATATGAATTAAGTTCACAAGATGAAGAAACTACCTTTATCTCTTCAAGAGCCTTGATGCATAATTCAATTTGATTTAAGGATTCATCTTCACTTGTTCCTTGTTTGCATTCTCCATGTTGCATGTTGAGCATTGATTCTTAGAAGAATTTCCTTCTAATTCCTTTTCCTTCTTTGTTTCTCCAAATAACGTTTCTAATTTTTCTCAAATTTCCTTGACACTTTTGCACATGAACACTCTATTGTATTCTCTATAATCAACTACACAAATGAGAATGTGCATGGCCTTAGAGTTGATTTATACTCTCCTCCTTTCAGCTTCTCTCCACTTATTTTTATGTTTGAGAGTTTTCTCACCATCTACCGAATTAACAATCATAGGGATGAAAGGAACGTAGGTAATAACATCTTACATCTCATAGTCATAAGCCCTAACATAAATGGGCATTCTAGTACTCCAAAATTGGTAATTGGTTCCATCAAATAGAAGAGGCATATTTATGGATTGACTCTCAGCTTCATTAAAGTTTTGAGCATCCATTGGATTTTCCCCTCAGGATCTTAAGCTTTAAAATCAAGAGTTAGGCTCTAATACCACTTGTTGGTCCTAAATAGCATGCTAAAGGGAAGTAAATAGCACTTTTCCAGTAATACAAAAATTCTTTCCATGTAAAGAGTTGATTAAGGGAATTTGAAAATGGACATTTAAAGCTTGCTGGAGGAATGATTTAAGTGTTAAGACTAAGAAGAAAATAAAAAAAAAGCAGACCAAACATAATGATTTATAGAGTTTGATCCCTTTAACCTATATCCACTACCTTGATCTATCAATCAAGGATTTATAAATCAATTCACTAAAATCAGTGAAATTCCAAAGCTTTCACCAAGCTTTATAATGGCTTTTCACAGGCTCAGCCACAATCTTTAATAATAGTTTTTCTTGAGATCAACCAAAACCTAAAACACACTTTCTAACGCTAAGTTAGAACCTATAACAACTCCTTAGCATGCCTCGCACACTCTAAGTAATCAAGAAATGAAGAAAAGATGAAGTACAATTGATCACTTAGTTGATCTATGATGTACAAAGTTAAGCTAAAATACTTTTTCAAAGGATGGGAGTGAAATACAAGTGTGAAGAAAAGGTTTTTGGTCTTCTAGGCTCAAAATCACTTAGGATGGCTTCTCTCTCTAATTTTTAACTATTAAAGAAACTTTAAATGCTTGAAAAATTACTTTTGGTAGTTGGAGAAAGAAACTAGCTATTTTGGCTATTATTTT
>NW_018397280.1:888566-891822 GCF_002168275.2 Theobroma umbraticum
GCTTAAATTCAAATATGCAGACAATGCTTCATTAATAGGTTAAGGTAGGCTTTAACCGATTAAGTCTTTTCTGACTTGCACACTGTTTCTCTGTGTTAACCAACTAACGTCAACTTAACCTGATTAATAACTTTATGTTTTTGAGCACCTTTAAACACTATTTTTGGCCAGTCTCCTTTCAACATATTGGTACTCCCTTTACCTGATTAAAGTTCCTCTCCATTCATTCTTAACTGATTAACATGGGCTCTAACCAATTAAGAATTCTTCAACTTTAAATCTCTTGGTTTGGTGCCATAGATGGTCATCAATATTTTGAATTTGAATTTTAGTGCTTTTGGATATTTTAACTTTAACTTTTAACCAGTTAACTAATTTCCTTTAACCAATTAAAAGGCTTATATTTTGCATCAAGCACTTAGCTAACTATTTAAACCTTGTGTTAACCAAGTAAGACCTTCTTGTCTATCCTTAGTGCCACGCCTAGAATTACTTTAATTGATTAAGGATTTGTGTTAATCAATTAAGACTAATCTATCTTCATTAAAGCTCTTTCTTCTTTAATTGTTTAACCAATTAACCTATCTTCTAACTGAATAAACATCTCGACTTGCTTTCAATTCTAAATATATTAACGAATTTAAGCTTTTTCCTACACACTTACATAATATAATTAAACACCAATGAATGGGAATGTTTGTCATCATCAAAAACACATAGAGTCAACATTCTCTCTTTCTTATTTTTGATAATGACAAAACACTCATACATTAAGAGTGCAATGTCTATGTTCGATATGAATGCTTCAAATCTTTAAGCATAATGAGTTGCTCCCTTTAGTTAATGCATCTAGTTTTCTTTAAAGATTTGTAATAAAACATTTATAATATCTATAGTAACTAAACAAGATATACAATATCCAAAGTAGCTAAGCAAGATATATTGAATATCCATGAAAACTAGCACATAATATTCAACAAAACCATAACTAAGTATCACACATATAAATTAAACATGAAGACTTATCAAACTTTATTTAACTTAGTTTTTCTCTCTTTTTTTGTCATCAGCAAAAAAGATATTCAAAACTCCTCCTTAATGAGTGCATCTAGATTTTCCTTTAATCTTTAAATTAGACTTTAATGAATAGGAATCATAAGCACTGATACAACTAAGTCATACAAGCTTATAGGTATAGTTCAATAACTTCAAGACTCAAGCTTGTAACTATGTAAGAACATATGCATAAGAGATAAATCATTTCAAGAACTTGTCAAAGACCACTCAAATAATGTTCAAGCAAATTTGATCATTTTGTCATAATCAAAACTATAATAATTTTAAAGCTAACTTGAAGCTGATGTGCCACTCACACAACTATGATGATTGTTCAAATGAGGTGAACTAGACAATAGTGAGGACTTTGTCTACTACCCACTTGAGTAGGGTGGGACCACTTGATAGATTGTGGATGAGGCTGATGTGCCATTCATGAGAGCATGTTAGGATCCCAAAATGGTGGGGGTTAAACCACTATTCACTGAAATGGGGCAAACCCACTCACTAATGGAATGTTATGATGAATGAGTTTAATGAGTTTGAGGAATGTTTGAATGAGTATTGTCTAATGCGTTATGTTTAAATACTTATTTTATGATTGAATGATTATCAAAATGTTATTCACATTGTAATGTTGTGATATTAGCTTAGTTAGACAAAACCTTAGCCTAGGAAATGATCCCTCAATGTTAAAAAGACTTATGAATGGTTTAGGTTTAGAATATTGCCCAAAAATTAGATTCTATGGCAAAAGTATCAATACATGTGGAGAATGTACTGATACATTTTCAACACAATGCTACAAGATGTGTTATGTGCGAAACGTATCAATACACTCTCAAAGGTATTGATACATTCCAAAATGTATCACTAGAATTGTTGCAGAAAAGGATTTCGAAGTGATTTTAAAAAGGCTTTCAAAGATAAATGAGTTCCAATGTTTTAAGCAAAGTTGTTTTCCATGCAATATTATTCAAAGGATGTTTAAAATGCTATGTCATATGATCATTATGGTAAAGATGTTGAATTTATGAATCATATGTATTTACAATTACATGGTTACAAAGAACTCTTCCCCTTGGCTTGTCCCCTTCCCCGTATCCACTCACAAAGTTTTTGTGGCTCACACGTTAATTTTGTCACTATTTTTGTTGTAGATCAGTGATAGCATTTTGATAATAACCAGTGTCGCAGATATGAGTGTACAGGTCTTCATCCTTTGGTAAGTGTCTAGCAACCACTAAATGCTTAAAGGGTCAGTCATGGTCCGCTAACGAGTCAATCTATGTTTTGTTATGTTTATAGACTATGAACATGTTTTGTAGTTTATGAGTATGTTATGATAATGTAGCTAAATATTTGGGCATATTACAATATGAATGTCACGTTAAATGTATAAAGTGGCTCAAGAGCCTACACAAACACCCGAGGGTGTTGAGACATGTAAATAATATGGTGCACTAAGGATGTGGCACTCTAATGATATATGAAATGTTGAACTTGTTAGTATAAGCATTACAAGACAATCTGTGGTTGTATGGGAACTATAATTTTGAGATATTCATGTATGACATTTTGTTATTCATAATAACATTAAGGTAGTTCTTTATCCATAAGTTTGTGGTTTAAATTATTTTACATACTTATGTAGATAAAGCCCATGGAACTATATATGCCTTGAAAAGGAATTGTATTGGGATAGAATTATGAGATCCTTATGCATTAAAGCATTGTTCCTAAAAGATTCTGATCATTGTATTATTGAGACAGGACATCAATAATGCTCAAAGATTGACACATGCTATGTTCATTACTTGTGAAGTAAGCAATCGTTCTCATAGATTGAAGTATAGAGATACTTGGAACTAGCATGTCGGTGTTTGCCATGGGAGAGCAAGTTCACTGAATATGACCCACCATGAGAAGTGCATTTGGTACCTCACTCAAGTGTCTATACAATACTTTTCATGTGTCAGTTGTGTAACTACTCCCTAGACTTGAGACACCAGGTTGTTTTGTATTTGGAGTACTATGCTTTGATTTTATCCTTATGGGTTCTTAACCAAGGATGCCAAAACAAGATGTTTTTGGGTATAGTATGAAGCATATGAGGCAAATGAGTGGTCAAGATAAGAATCATCAACCCAAGTGATTTAAGGGGAAATATCTCATTAGTTCTTGGTTGACATTAGCTTAA
>NW_018397280.1:891951-892064 GCF_002168275.2 Theobroma umbraticum
CAAAGAATCCTTTGACTCTCCTAACAATTGGATGGCCATGATGCATTGCTAGATTCCAGTCATGGTCTATGGAATTGAATTAGTTAATTTAAAATTGAATATGATTAATTTAA
>NW_018397280.1:892481-896767 GCF_002168275.2 Theobroma umbraticum
AAGGATCCGTTGCAATTGTGTGTGCATCATTGAAGGCCAAGCGATTGAGTGGCTGGGATTCTTTTACACAAAAACTGTTCACGTTTTGTCACCAAAAGGAATCCATTTGATTACGATATCACTTGGAAAGGTAAAATTTTTCTGATTTTATGTGGTACTTAACTTTGCATCAAACAACCAAGGTGATCTAATGATAGGAGGCATGTTTTATTTTATTTCAAATTTTGTTATTCCACTGCGTCGATGCTGTAATCATGTCGTTTGTTGCAGAACTTGCACTAATATGTTAAGAAGTTTCATATACGTGTAATGTTGTGTATGATGGTATGCATGAATTGATATTGTATGCTTATGGATGTTTAAGTATGCTTTTGCATTGATAAATGTTAAAGAAGCTTGCTTAGGCCTAGCGGGCTATACGTGTCTAGGTACATGCATTGGCCACCTTCCATCATAAAATGGAATGTGACATTTTATTTAAGAAGAAGTTTATGTGGAACAACCCCCTAGTTTTGAGAATTTTGAATAACTTGACCATGCTTATAAATTAAATAAAGCATTGTATGGATTAAAGCAAGCTCATAGAGCTTGGTATGAAGAGCTTTAAAAATTTTTTATTAAAAGATGATTTTGTATGGGGAGCGTAGACACCACACTTCTTATTAAGAAAGACAAAGAGATTTACTTGTTGTTCAAATTTATGCAGATGATATAGTATTTAATGCTACTAATGAAAAATTTTATGAGAATTTTGCTAAGGAAATGGAAGTTGTGTTCGAAATGAGCATGATGGGAGAATTAAGTTACCACCTTGGTCTACAAATCAAGTAATATGAGGATGGTATCTTCATCAACCAAGCTAAATATACTGAGAAGATATTGAAAAAGTTTGGTATGATAAATGTGTAGCCAATTGAAACACCAATGGACTCCTTAATAAAGCTTGCCAAAGATAAGAAAGCGAAAGATGTAGACCAAAAGATCTATAAAGGTATGATTGGTTTAACTTTATATTTAACTAGTAGGCATGATATATTGTTGAGTGGAATGACTTTGGCAAGTCCATGCATAATATTCCCATCTTTCTAACAATGCAAGTGCCATGAACATCTCAAAGAATCTTATTCAACACTCTAAAACTAAGCATATTGAGATTAGGCATCATTTTATTAGAGTTCATGTGCTTATGGGAGATGTTAAAATTGAATTCGTTGATACCTTCCATCGATTGGCTAATATTTTTCCAAAACCCTTGAGTGAAGACCAATTTTGTAGAATTAGAAGAGAATTCGAAATGTTTCACATGAATGAACTTGGATTGAATTGATTCAAATATGTTTTTTATGAGATTGTGTGGCCATTATGCTTAATTTCTTATTTTGATCAATTAAAAGTGGTTTTATGTACTTACAGTGAGATTTAAATGATTAAGATTATGTTTTAATTGATTAAAATGGTTCTAGAATAGAATGTTGCTCATTTTAATTGATTAAAAAGTCTTTCAATTGATTAAAATGTATTTGCGTAAAAGAAGTGCAAGAAGCTAGTAATGTTTTAATTGATCAAAGTTTACTTCTATCGATTAAAGCAATTCTGTTTCAAATTGGAGTTTAAAGTCGGTAAAGTTTTAATCGATTAAAATTCATTTCAACTGATTAAAATGATTCTATGTCAACTTAAAAAAATCTTGGACCCTATAAACGTGCATTATGAACACTCTCATGATCTTTTGGTGCAAATACATGTTCTTAAAATTGCAAAACTTGTTAAAAAAAGGGAAAATTTTCATGAATATTTGACTCTGTTTATTCTAAAACATGGCAGTCATATTGATATTATTACTTCTTTCGCGCTTCATAAAAAAAATGAAAATTGAGAAATTGCTCATATGTACTTGATTTTATTGTTCCTTATGTGCTTACATTGAAAAATCATGTCTTGAAAATTGAAATGTCAAATGCTTAAGTCTAGGAACAATTCTTCAAGTATGTTTCATGTTTATACTTAAATGATTGTTTCAAGATGGAATCATTACTCAAGCTCATAAAATTGATTAGGATGAAATCATTGAACTGAATGAAAATAATTTTTTTGTTCATTTATTATTTTGGTCAAGTCAAATGTCATGACCCTAACCCAGTGGCCATGATCAATGCAAAAGCCCAACAGGGAAGTCCTATAGACCTGAACAAGCCTCAATATTAGAAACCATATAACACATAGCCAAGGGATGCTATACATCATATTCATCAATAGAATTTAAATTCAACACATCACACCGTCTCTAGCATAATCCATACATTCATCATAGGTTATACATTGACCGTTTAAGGCGGGTTCGTATAAAAAAACCCTTAATGCACAATATCACATGGCATTTAGTGCTTACAATATTCAAACTATGATACTTTCTAAACTTAACATTTCAGGCCATCGAAGTTAATGTGGACCTCACCCAATGGAGGGACCAAGAAGAGGAACCTACCAGATGGTAAAATTGGTCTGTTAATAGACAACCATTGCAACACTCTGTCTAGTGGCCTATATTTCTACTCATGCTACAAAGTGGGTGAACACTATGTTACTCTACTCATGCTACAAAGTGGGTGAACACTATGTTACTTAATGAGTTTTGCACATAATAAAGTCATACACACATATATAAGCATATATAAAATATTGCACTCTTAGTGCAACCAAATGTTCTTACGACCATCTCCAACCATAGGGGCAAACCATCCTCCCAAAGGTCTCTAATGAGGGGCATATCATCATTTTTAATGTCTCCAAAGTATATCAAATACAACCTAGGCTTATTTTTGGAGTCATAAAAGTCAAGCTCCATAGCATACTCTAGTTTCCAAAGTTTCATATTAGATTCCACTTATCCTAATGGAGGCTTTATCATATCATAAATGAATCAAAACATAACCTTTAAGTGGTCTCCCCTATGCTGGGTGAGGGTTGATCATGCATCAAATACAAATAAACACAACGGAAATAGATTTAAGATTAAATTACACCTCACCTTCCTAAGATCTCTTTCATGCCGAATTGAATACGAAACTAAATTATAAATAAAATATATATGTATGATCATATCAAATTTACCTTAATAACAAAGGTTGATGAATCCTTTGTTAAACCATTGATTTGCCTTCAAAAAGCTCAACCACCTCAACCCGGTTGTTGCAAACTAAAGCTATCCAAGGAATCCTTGTGCAGCCTCTAATGGTGATCCACACTAATGAATTAGAAAATCCTTCTTTAAGGATTGGGAGTGCTATGCCTTAACAATGTGCTAGTAAAGATGAGCTTCATAAACTCATAATCCACACAAAATTATGGGGCTGAAAAGGAATCAAGTGAATGAAAACTGTTTTTTTTTTTTTACACAAGGAACGGCAAGAAAAGAGTTTCTAATTTACCGTTCCTTTCTTTTTCAGCCTTTTCTCTCTTATTTTGTTTGGAGGCTATAACAAGGTATTTATACCTTGGGTTAATTTTAAACCCTAATTACAAAACTATTTTGTAATTGCAAATTAATTCAATAATTTGAATAAACAATTTAATTAAGTCCTTAAGAAGCCCAATTAACTTAATGGATTGATTTAATTAATTAGGCCCAATAACTTAATTAAACAATTTAATCAATTAGGCCTAATAACTTGGTTAAACAAATTTAATCAATTAGACCCAATAACTTAATTGTTTAATTTAATCAATGGGGCCCAGTAACTTAATTAAACAATTTTATCAATTAGGAACAATAACTTGATTAAACAAATTTAATCAATTGGGCCCAATAACTTAATTAAACAATTTAATTAATTAAACCCAATGACTTAATTAAATAATTTTATGAATTAGGCACAACTTAATTAAACAATTTTAATCAAGTGCTTGAGAAGCTCATAACTTCTAATTTGATTAAATCCAACTTAATCACCTCTCCCATTGTACTTTCAATAATCATTTTAGGTGTGTGACCCATTAGGCTTTTAACATGTTGGCAGTGAACTCAACATATAATTCTTAAGTTAACCTTAGAATTAGATAAATTTAAACTACTTAAATTATCAATCAAGTTAACTACCTAGAGTTCATAGACCAAGATTGGGATCTAGCAATCTGTCGTGGCCACCCAAATGTTAGAAGAATCAAGATGGTTTGACTCAACCTTTCAATGATCAGCCTTTCAGTGTAACCCTTTCCCTCATCATATATCCCAAAGATGATAAGAGCATGCTGCAGTGTCTACTCTTATTGATCTCCATATTCGTTCT
>NW_018397280.1:896781-908648 GCF_002168275.2 Theobroma umbraticum
TAACTTTATAAAGACTTATGAAAGTCCTTTCATAATCTTCAAGTCGCCTTGGCCAAGGACTTCAACAAGCTAATATCAACCAAGAACAATTAAGATATGTCCCCTACATCACTTGGGGTGATGATCCCTATCTTGACCACTCATTTGCCTTCACATGCTTCGTGCTATACCTAAATATATTCCATTTTGGCATCCTTGGTTAGGCACCCATAGGGATAAAATCAAAGCATAGCACTCCACACATAAGATAATCTGGTGTCTCAAATCTAGAAAGTATTTACATAACTGACACATGAGAAGTATTGCATGGACACTTGGGTGAAATACCAAATGCACTTTTCACGGCGGGTCATGTTCAGTGAACTTGTTCTCCTAGGCAAGCACCTATATTCTTGTTCCAAGTATCTCTATACTTCAACCTATGAGATCGGTTGCTTACTTCTCAAGTAAGGAACATAAAATGTAACAGTCTCTAGGCATCATTGATGTCCAGTCTCAATGATACATTGACCAGGTACATTTTTGAGACTATGTTTTAATGTGTAAGAATCTCATAACTGTAACCCATTACAGTTTCCTTGCAAGGCATATTAATCTCATGGACTTCATCCAATTAGACTTTATAACTTGTTATAATTGATGTCTTATTGATGAAGGAAAACCTTTAATGATTCAATATGAATAATGCTGTTGCATGATTGGAATCAAGCCTTAACCAACTACAATTGGCTACAGGGCTCATCTTAACACCCTGAAAATCAACAAATCACGTACAGTCGCTAGTTGGTAGAGAAAGAAATCGTGCCCAGTGCAAAAGTATTTGGTGAAATATCAAAGTCATCGTATGAAGCAATCTCTCCATGGACGGCATCACAATCCTAGTTCGGGGCAAGATTCCCATAGATAGCATCACTCGAAGTATTCACCATGGGTGGCATCATAATCATCATCTGAGGCAATATCCCAATGGATGGCATCACTTGGAGTATTCTCCATAGGTGGCATCACAGTCATCATTCGAAGTAATCCCCCGACGGATGGCATCCTACACAACAGATAGGAATCATAGGAGGGATTTCAACTAATGCCCTTGTTTACCACCATCCCTAAGGTAAGGACATAGTCACAGGGATATCGGACTCCACTCATTCTCAAGTCAAATCAAAGTCCAAAACTCATTCCTCGGACAACACACATTTCCACAATGAGACCATCATGTCTCTATATTTCCATATGTCTATAACATAGTGATGATCACATTTATCAAGCCTCATTTGTCAATAATCTCATTCAAGTTCTAAATACCTCATTACATATAGCTCACTGGTTATGTATACATAAACAATCTCATTTATATTCAATCATGGCCTAATAGCCGCATATACATAAATAGTATCATATCAAATCATGCATCAGCATTCCGTTAACAAATGGGCGACCTTATCCCACATTGTAGTATCACCATCATAATGATTTAATCACTACAGATCCAGTAGCCATCAAAATCATACATCAACTAGATGTCTAATAGCTCATGCTTCCCAATGGCATTCGCACTCTCTCTAGAAACTTGAAACCTTAAAAACCAAATGGATTTTCTTAATTCATTTAAAGCTATTTGAAGCTTAGAAAACCATCCTAGAGGTAAGATTTAATGTTTTTACTGATTATTTTTTGATTTAATCGATTAATAACTTCGAATCTAACTTTTCTCCAAATATGGTATTTTTCCTTCTTTGGCTTGGATTAGGGAATTTGGAGCTAAGACTCATGTAATCCAACTTCCAAGGTATGGGTTTAGCTCATTAATGAAGAATTTGAGCTTAAATAGTTGGATTGCTAAGATTTAGTTAATTGTGTCAAAGCTATCATTTTTTTGAAAGCTAGGAATAATTAATCTTTTGAAGTTCTAACGTGTTTGAAGGAGGAAACAGAACTAAATTAAGTCATTGGCTAGATAGACAATGAGTGGAGGCTAAGGGTCGAAGCTTGGGAAGGAGTACCTCTTATTGTCACTATGAGTGGGATTTAAGTTAAATGGACGTAATGCATAACGCACTATAAGTGCATTCCCATGGTACTAGGATAAAAATATGTATGTCCAGACAAATGAACCTAGGCTAAAGAATAGTATATCTGTATACGTATATATGTGAAATGTGTGTGTGATTGTGTATTGTGATGTGAGCCATATGGGTGGCCTATGTTGTGTGCACCTAGACTAGGATGTCTAAAGGCAATGATGAACCCCTACAAGTAGTTTACCCTAAGTGAATGAAATGTTAAAATGATTTGATTAAATGATGCCTTGGAGAATTAAAAGCACTTAGAACCCTAACCAAGCTTGAGATGATTAAACCTTAACAAATGTGATTTGTGGTTTGATGAGGAGAGATGTGAATGATAAAGGCATGATGGCCATATTTGTGAACTTGTGTTCTGCTTCAGAAATGAATTCCAGATGTTGATTTAATTTGTGGCTGAGTGGATTTATTTCCCCTAGTGACTATTTGTTTGCTTGCAGGGATGGTGCTAAGTAAGGATGGAGGCACTAATCCTACCTTCAATTCCTGCCGACAGTGCTCTAATGCCATCCATTAAGACTACTCTAGGTGACGTCGATGTCAAGAGTTTACTCCAGTCGATGATCTGATTCTCTATCCATTGCTTTGGCAAATGCGTGATCTGTTTGTCGCCTTGTTGCTTCAGCATATACATGATCTGATTCTCTGCTGATTGGCCATTGAGCATGATCTAATTATGTCCAAAATAGGACCACTCGTTGATTTGATTTGCATATGACGTGAAATAGCCATTCAAAAGCTTAGATAAATGTGACATGACTCTAATGTGATACTCCAGCGCTTGGAATGTGCCATGAAGAATGATTTGAATAATCTTGATTGGCTTCCAAAGTAAGCCTGACGATATGTGTGATGATCTTTGGAGACATTGAGGATGATGATATGCCCTCATAATGGAGATTTAGGGATAATGATATTTGGAAATGTTTGCTAGAACATCTAGATGCACAAATAGTGCACATATTATATATATATATGATTTTGTTTATTTGCACCACTCATTGAGTCTCATAGTACTCACCCATTTATATACTATGTGCAAATAAATAAGCCATAGAGCTATGTGGTAAAGATCATCCAGCAATAAACCAATTTTGGCATTCGGTTGGTTTTCCGTTTTGGTCACTTCGCTAAGTCAATTAAAGCCTTTCACTGCACCCAAGCATTTGGCTTATTGGTTGGTGCATTATACCTCTGCTTCAATAGCAAAGTTCGAATCCCCCTTCCACCTATTATAAAAAAAAATTAAAGCCTTTCACTGTGGATAATGTGTGCAAGCATCGAGTGCCAAATTATTTTGTGTATTAAGGGTTAATAAGTATGAACCCATTTAGATGGCCAATGTATGGCGTTATTACTATTTATATGGAAGTTAAGCCAAGGATATTGTATTTTCTTCGAATTTATTATGAATATTTGATAATCGAATCCCTTGGCCTATGTATGTTTGAATATAAACTTTGAGACTTGCTCGGGTCTAGTAGGCTTACCTATTGGGCTCGTGCACTGGTCATCGCCCTCGAATTTGGGTCGTGACAAAATTGATCTAATTTTGGCACAAAATATGGAGACACAAAGAAATGTGTTGATCCGGGATCAAACAAAGCTAAAGCTTCAGTACCACAAATAAAAAGTGTAACTGTGACCACTACATTAGAAGTTTGAGCATCTTGCAATATCAAAGTAAACACCCTTACTTGACCTCCTTTATCATTACCTGGTTGTCCTAGTTTATCTTGAGATGTTAAGGCTACCCCCTTGATTTTGTCACCTCTAACATTTCTCCTAATCCATGTAGTTTCAAGTGAAATAGTAGGCATTTGCCATCCCTATCCATGATTACCCTCAGCCAACTACCTTTGCATTGAACAATCTTTCACCAAATGTCCAGATTGACCATATCCAAAACATAGAACAGTTAGTGTGTGGCGTGATCCACCATGTGCCTTGCCACAATAATTACATAAAACACCCCTCTATTTAAGGCCCAAATTAGATGCTCCACTATACTATTCTCGCCTAAATGGTGGGCTGAATGAATCACTATTCCTTGGTGTCTTGTGAGAAGGAGTGGTCCCCTTACGACTCTAATGTCATATATATGCTGGACTCCTAGATGCGTTGGAATCTCTACAGCCCTATTAACCCTATATCAAAGTTCTTTGACCCCTTCTTTTATCTATCCTAGATTCCATTCTCCTAGTTTCAATCATTCTAGACACATCCACCACTACTGCATAGGTGGCAAACCTCTAGGTGGCAAAAACTCTAAATAGCGAGTCAATTAATCCACTAATAAATCTCTTGATCCTCTTCTACACAATTAGGACCAAGTTAGGAGCATATCTCTATAATTGGTGAAGCGGACATCATACTCCATCACAATCATATCTGGGGTCTGTCTCAAAGGCTCAAACTCTTGTGCCTTAAAGTCTCTCACGCTTTCAAGTAAAAAGCGATCGAGGAAAACTTAGACAAATTCTTCCCATGACATTAAGGTTGACATTGATGCTCCACCTCTCTTAAGAGTCACAAACCATATTCTATCCACATTTTTCAACCTAAATCCCACCAATTCTACTAATCAATATGTGGAGCATCCCAAAGCAGAACAAATACAATCCATGTCCTCCAAAAATCTTTACAGATCTTCCTCCCATTTGAGCCAGTCAAAAACAAGGGCTTTAGCTTCATGAAATCTGCCAAAGAAACCTCAATAGCCCCTCTTGGATGTTCACACCGAGGCATATAATTTAGATCTTGTGAACTAGAGCTAACCCATTTCTTAGATGGTGCCTTACTTCTATTGCGGAATTTTGCAAACTCATTAGCCAAAATTTGTAACCGTGCTACCAAATCCTCTAGGGTGACACCCCCTCTTTCATGGTAGCCATCCCTAGTTCCCACATTCTCATCATATTTTGAGCACACTTAACTACTCTGGGTCTACCACGAGTCATTGATGTGGACACTCATGGCTGTTCCATAGGCTCATTCAGGGCATCTTGCTCTCCCATGGCCTTGAGGTAGCTCTCATCTTAAGCTACGTCCTGTACTAGAACAAGACAATACCATATTCAAAGTTCAAAATTTCCAAAATCTCATGATTATGTTTACTAAAACTTAGGACTTCTCATAACCTCCTATTCATAATTAGTGCTACAATCACCAACCATGAACAAGACTCTACATAAATCCCAACACTCTATTAACAGACATAAAGATGACTTAGGACACTCTAACCTAGGCACTCTGATACCAACTTTGTCACAATCCAAACCCAAGGGCCATGAGCGGCACACAAGCCCAGTAATAAAGCCCACTAGACCAGAGCAAGACTCAGTATTCAAAACCATATAACACATAGACAAGGGATGCTATACATCATATTCATTAATAGAATTAAATTCAACACATCACACCATCTTCGGCATAATCCATACATTCATCATAGAATCATACATTGACTTATTAAAGGCAAGTTCGTACAAAACAACCTTTAGTACACAATATCACATGGCACTTAGTGCTTAGAACATTCAAAGCATGATACTTTCTAAACTTAACATTTTGGGTGTAAAAGCTAATGCGAACATCACCTAATGAAGTGACCAAGATGGGGAACCTATCAGATGCTAAAATCGGTCTCTCAATAGATGACGATTACCACACTTTATCTAGTGGCCTATTTATCTACACATGGTATAAAGTGGGTGAGTACTATGATACTCAGTGAGTGCTGCACATAATAAAGTCATACACATATATATAAGCATATATAAAATATTGCACTCTCAATGCAACCAAATGTTCTGACGACCATCTCCAACCATAAAGGCATACCATACTCCCTAAGGTCTTCAATGAGGGGTATATTATCATCTCTAATGTCTCCAGAGTACATCATATACAACACTAGGCTTATTTTTGGAGTCATATAAGTCATGCTTCACAGCATACTTTAGTTGCCAAAGGTTCATATTAAATTCCACTCAACTTAATCGAGGCTATATCATATCACACACGAATCAAAACATAATCTTTAAGTGGTCTTCTCCCAGACATTAACAAATCATGCACGGTGGCCACCCAGCAGAGCAACAAATCACACCTAGTGCTAAAATATCTACAGAATATCAAAGTCATCATTTGGAACAATCTCTCCATGGACAACATCACAATCCTCATCTAGGGAAATATCCCAATGGATGGTTTCACTTGGAGTATTCTCCACGGGTGGCATCACAATTATTGTCTAAAGCAATATCCCAAAGGACGACATCACCTACAGTATTCTCAATAAGTGAAATCACAATCAACATCTGGAGTAATCTCTTGACGGATGGCATCATACACAACAGATAGGAATCATAAGTGATATTTCAACCAATGCCCTTGTTTACCACTATCCCTAAGGCATAGGCATAGTCACAGGGATATCGGACTCCACTTATCTTCAAGTCAAATCCACGTCTGAAACTTATTCTTCAAATAAAACACATTTCCATAATGAGACCATCATGTCTCTATATTTCCATATGTCCACAACATGATGACGATCACATTTATCAAGCCTCATTTATCAATAAGCTCATTCAAGTTCTCAATAACTCATTATTTATGGCTCACTGGCTATGTATACATCAACAATCTCATTTATATTCAATCATGGCCTAATAGCCACATACACATGAATAATATCATATCAAATCATGCATCAACATTTCGTTCACAAATGAGCAATCTTATCCCACATCATAGTATCACAATCATAATGATTTAGTCACCACATATCCAGTAGGCATCAAATTCATACATCAACTAGACGTCTAATAGCTCATGCTTTCCAATGGCATTCACAAAACATGCATACATATAACATATATATAAACCATACATTAAGCCTAAGTACATCCATCTAGGAAATCACATTCACAAACATATATGCATAATTCTCTAGCCTAGGCATACTCATCTAGGCCTACATTCATAATATGGTACCAGTGCAGTGCATATTCCATGTGTTATGCACCATATGTATTTGATTAATCCCACTCACAGTGACAATTTGGAGGTGCTCCTTAACCAAACTTCAATCCTTAGCATTCAATCTTGTTTCAGCTTACAGATGCGCCCAAATAACTTAAACTTCCCTTAAGCACATTAAAACATTACCAAACCCATTAAATCTTGGCTTTCAAAAAATGTCAGCTTTTCTAAAAATAGCTAATCCTTAGCAATTCAACATATAAGCTCAAATCCTTCAATAATGAGCTACAACCATACCTTGGAAGTGGGTTGTACAATTATTTATCCCAAATCTTTAGTCAACTCAATGGGACCAAATTTCCTTAAAGTTGGACCAAAATTAAACCTAACATTATTAACCAATTAAATTGAAAATCAACAGACAAAAACACTAAATCTTATCTCTAAGAGTGTTTCTCAAGCTT
Source organism: Theobroma umbraticum (assembly GCF_002168275.2). NCBI lineage: Eukaryota > Viridiplantae > Streptophyta > Magnoliopsida > Malvales > Malvaceae > Theobroma > Theobroma umbraticum. The sequence continues at coordinate 904,319 of NW_018397280.1, forward strand.
GGATGTAGCTCAAATAGCCTCTACACATTACCTTGAGACTTAGGGTTGAAATTGGTGGAGAGAGAGATCACAAATCAAATCTGCTCTTTTGGAAGTGCGAATCTTCACTTTTAGCATTTTGAATCCATGATTTAGTGTTAAAGTGTGAAGGATTTGAGTGGGGTGAAATTTAAGAGAAATCAAATGAAAGAATGAAGAAATAAAAGAAAATGGAAATTTTTTTTGTTTTAGGGCTTTTAAGCTCAATTTTTGCTGATTTAGCACATAAAGATTGAATATGGGGGCTTGGTACTCGATCCTGGACCAGATTGTTTACCCTAAGAACAATATAAGAGTTCTATACTCGAACTTGGGCCAATGCTATTATGTACCCCTAAATTTTTCTTCACGAATTATTTACCCTTAAATTTTTGCTTCACAAGATAGATCCTTCAGGCACAAGGATTGACTCTTGATGTTCAAATTCATAAAAAATTGTTCTTTTAAACCCTAAACTCATTCCAAATCTCCTCCACAACCTTCAATCATTCACATTTCACATACAATCAACCTATGAGCTAGTCTAGCATCATGCATAATTAACATAAAACAATTTAGGGTGTTACATCAAATGCTTACATGACTTTTGATCTTGCTTGACCTTAATGGTTGAAGTCCACAACTTGACTTAAGTGATAGAATTATGTATAATGCTTAATTTCATAACTCAAGTCAAGTTTGATCATGACATATATATTATCAGTTGACATAGTTGAAATTTATTTTGGATATGCATTTGAATGTTAACTATGTCTTCATTGAGCCTTAATGTTTACATGATATAAAGATTTTGTATGCATCCAACTTTAGCTTATAAGTTACCATAAATAACTTGACATGTCAAGTGAAATATGGCCTATAGCGTTAATTAGCAATGAATGTGTAATGTACTTTGATCGAATATCTCTTTCTTGAATCTTGACAATTGGTATTCATTGATGGTTGGATGCTCAATTTCAACATATTCATGACTTGAGTACTTTATTTTCAATGTTCCATAACAATCGATATCGCTCATGAATCAAGAATTATTGAGAAACAACATGTACCTTGAATTTCAATGCTTGCAAATTTTTTATTGGTATATGTTTATATAATTTAAGAAAACAAAAGAAAACAAAAAATTATATTCATGCTTGCATTTGGTAAAACAAATTACATTCATGATTAACGAAGATAGTAATTTTATTTTATGTAATCATGCTTGTGCTTACTTGATTACAATATTCTTTTACATGATTACAATAACTGCAAATTGTTTTGGTAATACTTCATTAATAATGATATTTTCTGGATGTAAAAATTCTCCTTGAATTTCTAGTATCATACATTATTTGGAGAATATTGCTTGCAATGCTTGCTAAAAAAATATTTGATGGTAATTAAAAATGACTAATGATGATTTTTTAAAATTTTTCCTTGAGTTTCCAATTTTATATGAATTGGAGAATTCTTGGAAAATGATTGATTGATATTGCTTGGTAATGCTTGCTTGATGTTCAATGAAGGATAATGCTTGATGAAAATTAAAAATGCTAAATGATGCTTGATGATGTATGAAAATGATGCTTAATGATTGATAATGCTTGATGAAAATTGAATGCTTAATGATGCTTGGTAATGATTAAGAATGATGCTTGATGACTAATGATACCTTGGAAATGCTTAAGAACTACTTTGCAAATATTTCTTTAAAAAATGAGTATTCGATGCTTATGTTGAACATCTATTTAAACGCTCATACTCATCTAGTTCCATGAATACTTGAGTATTAGAGGAACTTGTTGAATATCTACTTAAATACTCATCTATTTTAGGGGCTTATGATATTTCTCATAACAAATGATGTTTTAACAATTAGAAACTTATTTGTCTAAAGGGGAGTAAGAATAGCTTTAAGGTGATTATCTTATTTATCCTTTTTCCTTTTGCATCACATTTGAGTTAACCCTATTTTACTCTTTACTCCACTTTTGATAATGACAAAAAAGAGGAGAAGGAACTAAGATTTTGGTTGTTGTAATGACTGCTCCTCGATCGCTACCGACATTTGAGTCTCACGAGAGAACTCGTCAAGTCCCGAACTAGCTTTAATTGAAACCTTAGTCATAACGCCATCAATCCATGAAATTACTTTTAACCATAGACCTCTTTTTAATAAGAATTGGACATAAATCATAATAAGCCATCTTATCCTTTATTCACCATAATCGTAAGAATACATTAGAGTTTATAGTATCTAACTGCACATTTACATTGACACTAGTTACAATTACATGAAGCTAAGAATGACTCGACCTCTAGCAGTGGAACAACTCAGAATAAAGTGCTACAAGATGCCTTTACCTATCTGCGGCGGACCATAAGCATCGATGATTTTTTACAAAAATGAATAAGGGGGGTGAGTCTTGCAAACTCAATGATCATTCTTTTCGTGAGCAAGGCATAGATGGGAAACAAGCATAACGTAAATAAATTTGAATGGTATAACCGGAAAAAGAATAGTAATCTTGAAAAAATCAAATCATCAGTAGAGGAGTTGTGCCTTGTAAAAAAATGATATCGTAAAATTATAATATAATATTTCACTTGGCAAAATGGTGCCAAAAATCAATGCAGCAAAATAGAGTTCAATCATTGAAAACATCACTTGCCTTCAAAATATGAATACAGTATAAAAGTATGCATGCTCCCAAAATGAGTGGCATGTAAAGAAATCAAAGTGTACAGCCACATAAACCAACTCATGATCGTTAAGTCAGCACTAAAAGCCTTTATTCAAACAAGGGGAGCTGCAAAGAAAACTTAACTCTCCACCATGCAAAAGAGTTTTGCATCAAAAAACTCACAAGGCTCTCGAATAGGTAAGCATTGTAATCATCCATGGACACACTTCCACGTAATAACAATCTGAGACCTCTACTCCACTAGATTCCCACAACTTTGGCAGTCTCAACGATGTTGGTCGACATTAGAGATATCAAGCGATCGCAATCACGTATCACAACTTATGGCTTAGCCACTTATAATAACCCGTGGCCTTGCCACGTATATCACAAACCATGGCCCTAGCCATGTCTAACAGCCTGTCAACAACCCAAAGGTTCTCTAACTAGAGCTCACTTATGCACAAGGGGTCACACTATCCTAATGTGACATTCAGCCTACTCTCGACGTTCTTGATTTGTCAAAACCATTTTTAAAACCAAATCAAGTTTTTTGAAGCTTTTCTTTTAAATCGTTTGAAATCAAGGTTTGATAAACCTTTAAATTACTTTTCAGGTTAAATGGAATGGTGTAAACACTTGTTCAAAGATCGAAATAAAACTGGTGCTCAAAACTTACATTTTGAATCATTTAACAAATGCATTTAGCTATGCATATCACTCAAAAAATACTAGGCACAGATTTTGATGCAAACATCATAAAAGGCTTATTTCTCAGTTTCTAAAACTTTTTACATATATAGTGTATCTATAGATATATCCAAAACACTTTCAAAACAGCTTGCATCCACAATTTTCCTACGGTTCCTACTAGCTCATGCTATCCACAATGTACTTAAGAAAACTAGCGATGTTTATTAACATAAATCAATATATAGATTGGAGATTTTACAATAGGCAACCCTACTCACCTTACAAGAGCGAGACACAACATCACTATCAATTTGGGTGTGTATCTAGCTAATTCTATTCGTCGGTCACCGATTACTTCCTTCGGCATGCCACCACATCACACTTTCTTTACTTACACACTTCCTAGCAACCATATGAACCCAAAACACCTAATTATTCACAATGCATAGCAGCACATCAACCAATAATCCTTAACTAAATCTCATAGTTTTATCAACATTACCATTTAACATACAATCCACATACTTTTAACCAATCATATCCAACACAACATAATGTAGTTACATTGCATTCTTACCTTTCAATTTTAGCTTGCGTTCCACATATAATCCACCATTCCTCACGTTCTCAATTACCATTGCTACCATAAGCATACACAATTAGCACACATCTCATTTCTCTTGTCTATTTATTATTTCAAGACTAAAATACTCACCCATTGCTTATCTAGCTCAAAATCACCATGGATTCCAAGATCTATCTACATGCATGCCTCGGATTCTTTGAATCTTTATAGATCCATTGCTACCACCAACAAAATCCCACATTACCATTGACTTACAAAGCATGTATTTCAAACAAAAATGACCATCTTTATACCTTTCTTGTCTCGAGTAGAAGCTTCATAAGTCCTCTCATCTCCATTTCCCTTC
>NW_018397280.1:908748-908857 GCF_002168275.2 Theobroma umbraticum
GTTAAAATAGATATTTTTATAAGATGAGTCGGAAGACCCTTATAAATAATTTAGATGGAGAGGTAAGAGTTAGATGAAGTGTGAGGGATATTGTAATCCTAGGCTTGTT
>NW_018397280.1:909059-909883 GCF_002168275.2 Theobroma umbraticum
ATATACTATCTATTCGATATGTATACTTGCGTAGTAGAATTTTAACTGACAAAGGTTTTTACAAGCTCTTTCAAACTCTTTGGAACATTTCTAAACTCTTTGTGACAATTGGAGAGGTTTAAAATACTTGAAAAATTACTTCTAGCCGTTGGAGATAGAAACTAGCCATTATAAATAGTTTCTAGTCATTATTTTATCTTTTTGTGCTTAAATTCAAATGTGTAACAGTGCTTTATTAACCAATTAAAGGCAAGCTTTAACTGATTAAGTCTACTCTTAACTTGCAATGTTTGGCGGTTCTCTTCATTGTGTTAACTGGTTAAAGGAAACTTTAACTGATTAAGAACTTTTTATTTTGGAACACGTTCAAGCACTGTTTTTGGGTAGCCTTCTTTCAACAGATAAAATGCTCCCTCTAATTGATTAAAGCTTCTTTCCTTCATCTTTAATTGATTAAAATAGGCTTCAATCAATTAAGAAATCTCTAAGTTCAATTTCTTTATTTGGCGCCCTTTAATGATCACTATCACTTTAAATTTGAATTTTGATGCTTCTAAGTACTTCAAGCTTGAGTCTTAGCTGATTAAGCCCTTTGATTAATTGGCTAATAATTTTCTGTCTTCGCATCCGGTACCCTTTTTAATCAATTAAGCCTTGATTAAAGCATTTCTATTTTCTTTTGTATAGCATCTAGTTTTTCCTTAATTGATTAAAGTTTCATGTTAATCAATTAATAGCATTATGTTTTCACTAAGCCTTTTCTTAATTGCTTTTCTAACTTTTTAGCTCATTTTCTACACGAGCAAGCTTCTTGACTTGCTTTT
>NW_018397280.1:909893-911331 GCF_002168275.2 Theobroma umbraticum
TTTATTATGAGAATTAAACTTTATACTATACACTTAAGTAATTTAGTTAAACATCAATGACTAAGGAAAGTTTTGGTTATCATCAAAAACACATGGAGTCAACATTCTCCATATTTTTTCATGATGACAAACACTCCTAGCTTAAGAGTGCAATGTCTATGTGCATTATGTATCTATGTGTAGATAAGGGATTGCTTTCCTTTAATGTATGCTCCTTCTTAAAAAGTGTGTAAAAATAATAAGAAATTTAATTTTTTTTGCAAGTTTAATATATATATATATATATCTATGTACAAGTATTGCTCAAATAAATAATAACCACAAATTTTCAAGAGTTGCATTCAACATATATAAACATAGATATAAACATTCAGTAATTGTTCACAAACAACCCATAAAATAGTAATTGTTTAAATAAACCAACAATCCTATCTTTTATTTTTTCTCCTTTTTGGTCATCATTAAAAAAATATGTATTGAAAACTCCCCTTTAATGAGTGACATCAAAAATACAACAACATCAACAATAAACATTCAATTTCAAGAAAGTCATAAGCTATATTAAACACTCAATTTCAATACACACAATGAATATATGACCATAATGGCTAAACATTTAACCACAACTATAACACCCCGTACTTTGATATGGTGGCTAATAAAACTTATCAAATACCAATTGAGGTTAATTAGAGTGTTTAAGAGTGATAAAGGGTGAAAGAAATAGTTTGGAATAAAATATTTTGCACGCGAGAAAATAGTAATTAAATTATACTATTTTTATTAAGGATGAATGAGCTAGTTAAAATGGTGATTCGGAAGTGAACCAGGACAATTGAGGCATGTTGGTTCCCAAGGAGACAAGTGGAGAATTTTTTATTAAAATAATATTTTATTAATAAACTAATATTAAAATATTAATATTTTAACTGTTATGGAAATTAGTCATAAAGGGGGATTACATGACCAATCTAAGTGGGGGGGAAGAAGTAAGAAAGGATTTCGAAGAAAAATGACATTAGTAGGACTAGCGTGTCTTTATTAAATAAAGCTAGCGTGGGTAAGTATATACTTAAATATTATGGTGACACCTTGACAAGGAGCAAATTTTATATTTTGTTTACACATGTGTAAAGGAAGGAAGATAGAAGTAAATTGGAGTTTAAAACATGTTGGAAGGACCAAATTGTAGAGGATGAAAGTTTGGAGGGTTAAATGGTTAATAAGGAAAAGTTTGAGGACATATGTGTAATTTTAATTAAATAGACATTTACTAACCAAGAAAAGTTAGATTATGTGGAATATGAGATGTGAATGTGAAATTCACTATTACATGTAAATCATTGCATTGAAAAAGAAGGAAGTTAGTGAGAAACATATGGGATCCCCCCATGTGAAAGTTGATAAAGAGAAAAAGGAATAAAAAGTATTTAAATGG
>NW_018397280.1:911431-933237 GCF_002168275.2 Theobroma umbraticum
GCTACTTCAGCTCCCAAAATGAGTCAAAATAACTCTATATAATAGAGTTATCAACCTTCTATTTCATACTTGTATTGTACTTCTATCTTTGTGAAAGTGTTTGAGCTGAAGCTTGTACAACTTAAATTAGTTAGGTGATCATTTGTACCTCATTTTATCTTTTATTTCTTATTTACTTAAAGTGTGCAAGACACTTTAAGGGTTAGTGTAAGCTAGGGTAAGTTTAGAGCTTGTTGTAAAAGGGTTGGAGCTTAGGTTAGAAGCTTACCTTGTAAAAGCTTGGTGAAAGTTGTTAATTCTACTGGTTCTGATGAAGTTGTATTGAAAATCAATGATTGGGAAGATCAAGATAATGGATGTAGGTCAAGTGGACCAAATCACTATACATATTGTGTTTTGTCCACTTCTCTTAACCTCTCTATACTTGTTGTTTGCTAACCTCAATAAGTTTTCAAACCATTCATCTTAAATCTTCCAAAGGAATTTAAAATTACAAGAGCTACCCTAGAAAATAGTTTTAAGTTCTATTCACCCCCTCAAGCACTTCTTTTAGGGCCAACACTTTTTACTTTCTAAGAATTGATTCTTCATTCCTAAGGTGTGGATTCTTCTTGCCTTTCTAGATGTCGATTCTTCTTATCTCACTTAAAGTTTGGAGATTTTATTTTTTGAGAATTGATTCTTTATTCTTGAGCTGTCAATTCTTATTTTCTAAGAATCGATAGTTGCCTTTCCAAATGTTGATTCTTCTTGACTTGATTCAAAGTTGGCACCTTTGTGATTTTCCAAGAATCAATTCCTTCTTCACAAGGTATCGATTATTCACGGTAGTCTAGCACAAGAATTTAAATTTGAATTTGATCTTTGATGCTCTAACCTTATCCATTCATCCTATCTCTGTCTGATTCTCCAAGTTTCTAAATTTTCTCTTTGATGCTCCAAGAAACGATTCTGTCTCTCCAAGAATTGATTCTTTGATCTTCAGATTTAGCATGTTGACTTTTTCTCTTTGACGCTTCAAGAACCAAGTTTTGCCTCCCCAGGAATTGATTCTTTATGCTTATTTTTCAACTTAGACTTACAAGAATTGACTTCTTAACTCCTTGGTGTTGATTCTCGGAATTCCAGTAACTTCTTTTGAAATTTTAACTTGCAAGAATTGAGTTTTTAACCAGTAGGAATCGATTCTTGAGCGTCATAAAGCTTGTCTAAGTATTCCATCTTACAAGAATCAATGTTTCTTTTTCAGTAATTGATTCCTCTCACTTGAACTTGAGATTTAAAGTTTATAAAAGATTTTTCCTTCCCCAAAACAAATTTAAATACAAGTTCAAATGTCAATCAAGTATGGAAACATAAAGAAACATTAAAACTATTCAAGGATCACTCAAGCTATTCAAAGATCAATCGGACAAGAAATTTTGATCATTTTTGTCATGTCAAAACTTTAATCACTTTTAAGCTATTAAAGCTAACAGTTCCCCTTCCCATATCTACTTATTGAGTTTTATACTCATTCTTTTACATTCATGTGTTGTTTCCATATCAATATGTAGCTCGAATCTTCATTCATGGAGGGGTCTCCAACTATAATTTGGTTGGTTTCAACTAGAGGCACACGGTTGATGTCACTAGATACTCCAGCGTCATTGCTATATTATCCATTATGTTGTCCATGTCAAAATATTATTTTGTTTATGTTGGAAACCTTTTATATTGAGTTATAGCCAAGGGTTTTGGCACATACTTTATACTTGTGATATGGTTGTGTTATGGATGAATTGAGCACATGGATTGTGCATGGTAAGGTCATGTTGGTGTTGGAGTAGGATCTTAATGGATTAATGTGGTTCTGTAAAGCATGGATTTAAAAGAAAATTTTATAGAGGAAGCAAGCAATCTAATTACACAAGCGGAAACACACATCCTTATTATTGCAAGTAACATAATGACATCCAACAAAAAATAAAAATCTATTAAGTAAGAAAAACCATACCTTTTATTTTCATATTCTTATTTTCGGACACCACCACACTAATGAATCATTTCTCTACCAAACAAGTTTATCACTTATTCTTCAAGAATACTTTCAACTTGAATCTTGAGTGGACAAGGTGTGGAATGCTAGACTACAAGATGACAACCGATTTTATCTCTTTTTTCTTCGAAAAGGTTTGGAGGAGCAGAAGAGAAGTGATGGCACAATCTTTTTCAAGAAAAAGTATGTTCAATTATTTTCTTCCAATCTCTTCTCTTTTTATTAAAATTCTTGCGTCAAAGATTTAATCACAATGAAACACCTTTGAATCAATCTTGACCATCCATTTAGAGTTATCCAAGCATCAAACATGCTCCATAATTATCAAAATTAAAATTAAAGAATAAATAATTTAATTCATTAATTATCATTTAGTGTTCTTGATAAAATAAAACTCTTTATTGAATAATAATTCTTATTTTATTATTATCCATCTTTATTTAAAAATAATTAATAATAAATAAAAGAGTGATAGTCAAACATGGAGTCTTCTTTTATCAACATAGATGTCTAGATTCATTTTGCAAGAATCCTCCTAACATTATCTTAATTTAAGACAACAATTGTCTTTAATTAAGATAAAAATATTTTATCTTGTCTAAATTGAGAAAAATACGTTTTCTTGTCTAGATTAAGACAAAAAATATTTTTCTTATCTTAAATTAAGAAAAACATATTTTCTTGTCTAAATTAAGACCACACATGTTTTCTTGTCTAAATTAAGACAAACATGTTAAAGTTGCCATTTTTGTACACAATTTAATTAGTCAAATTAAAACATGCATTCCAACTTAAACAAGTTGAATTCTACAAAGCAAAGTGGGGAATCTATTTGGACATAGATATTCCAACTTCCAATAAACTTAGAATTATTCTTAATCTCATTAAAATAATTCAAGCTTATTAACCATCAAATCACTCCACCATAGATTCAAGGTTGCCATCTTGGATTAACTATAATTACAAGAAATAATTCGATACTTGATATTAATTATTAGTTGTGTAATTGCAAACCTTATATTCTGAACCCTCATAACCATCCAATGACAAAAGGTGAAATTACTGTTTTACCTTTTATGTCAATTTTATCCCCTAGTCTTAAATTTCATTCAGTTAGTAATTTAATACTCTAGATCTAATCTTTTGAGTATCCAGATGTGATGAGTAGCTAAATCATCAATCCACTAGGCCCAGATTAATCACCAATCTTCCTAAAATCACTAAAAGTGTTGTTAATGCTATGAACTCCATTATTTGGATATCTGTTCCTAGATGTTCATCTCAATTATAATCTCAAAATACGGAGTCTAGATCAATACTTTATGATGATCATGCTCATGGTAAATCAAAGATTATAAGGAGATTAAACATGAGTCTAGCATATATTAAGATTTTGGTTTACTATAAGGAAATGTATAAGTGTGAGATAAAGATTTAAGTAACGACTAAACTTAAATTTTATTCTCAAATGATTCCAATTCATGTAATAGTGTCATTACTCGAAGTCGACCATTTCGATGATTTGAGACTCATCATTCCCTTGAAATGAATCACATTTGTTTCATTGGAAGTGATCTGGACACTAAACCTGAACACAATAAAGTAACTAACTTTATTATATGGCTGTGAACGATTTTTAGATTCAACTAAAATACATGTCTTCTATGTATGACTCTTCATACAAATGTATTTTAATATCTCAAGAGAATCATGATACCTTCATAACTAGATAATGAATGCTTACTAAAACAAACTCTTCGACTTATTATCAAAATGTACTTTCATAAAAATAAATTTAATGAACTTAAGCATGAGAATATACTTGCTTTCCAAGGTACCATATTCTGAAAATTCCTAACAATCTCCCACTGGCCCTAAAGCTAGTATGACATATCCTTCATTCCAAGACCTTCTAAATGACTGTCGAAACTCTTTTGTGTTAGAGTCTTCATGAATGGATCAATGAGGTTTTGCTCTGTTGGAATTTTCTTCACAAGTACTTATCCACATTGTATGATCTCTTGAATGAGATGATACTTCTTTTCAATATGTTTTGGTTCTTTATGATTTCGTGGCTCTTTTGAGTTAGTCACTACTCCACTGTTATCACAATAGAGTGTAATAGGATTGCCCGCATTTAGAATTACTTCAAGGTCCATAAGGAACTTACGAAGCCATACAACTTCCTTTGGTGCTTTACAAGGTGCAACATACTCAGCCTCTATAGTAGAGTCTATAATACAAGATTACTTTACACTCTTCCAAACTATGGCTCTTCCTCTAAAGAAGAAAATAGATCCTGATGTTGATTTCCTAGAATCAATATTAGACTGAAAATCTGAATCAATGTACTTGGTTGGTACAAGGTCACTTCCAAAATATAAAAGCATGTAATTCTTCGTTCTACAAAGATATTTAAAAACGTACCTTACTACAGTACAATGCTCAACGCCTAAGTTTGACTGAAATCTTCTAACCAATCCAATTGCATAGCAAATATCTGGCCTAGTGCATAGCATAGCATATATTAGAATTCCAATAGAGCTACATATGGAATCTATCTCATGTTTTTAACTTTTTTTAGAGTTTTAGGTCACATCTCTTTTGAAAGTTTGATTCCATGTCTAGAAGGCATAAAACCCTTCTTGGAATCTTACATAGCAAACTTGGCCAAAATCTTGTCTATGGAGGATGCCTAAGATAATGCTATATGTTTGTTCTTACAATCCTTTATAAGTTTGATTCCTAAAACATAGCTAACTTCTCCCAAATCCTTCATATTGAATTGCTAGTTCAACCAACCTTTAACTATTGATAACATTCTTATATCATTCCCAAAAGTAGAATGTCATCAACATAAAGGACTAGGAAAACAACCTTTTTATCTTATATCCTTTTATAGACACAAGGGTCATCAATCGTGTGATTTGATAGCAATATCAAATCTTATGTTCCAAGACCTAGATGCTTACTTAAGTCCATAAATGAACCTATGCAATTCACAAACCTTATGTTCATGGCCCTTTTTAATGAAACCTTCTAGTTGAGCCATAAAAATGCACTTTTCATGATCTTTATTTAAAAATGTGATCTTGGCATTCATTTGCCATATGTCATAATCAAGATGTGCAACTATCGATAGGATCGTGATGAATTTAAGCATAGCAACCGGTGAGAAGGTTTTTTCGTAGTCAATCCCTTCTCTTTGGGTAAAACCCTTGGCCACTGGTCTAGCCTTGAAGGTCTCTACCTTACCATCACTTCCTCTCTTTCTCTTGTAAATCCATTTGCACCCTATAGGTTTTATCCCCTCAAGTGAATCTATTAGAGTCCAAACTTTATTGGAATCCATGGAGTCCAACTCAGATTTTATTGCCTTATGCCATTCTTCAGCATCAACATCATTAATAGCTTCCTTATATGTAATAGGATCAAATTCCTGTTCATCTGAGAGTGCAATCATGTTTTCTCCCAGACCTATGTATCTTACTAGTTGTCTCACAACCCTCCCACTATGTAAAGGCACCACTATTTGATGTTTAGATTGTGTTTTTATTTCAACCCTTGAATCATACTATGTTATGACATTTTCAAAATTAACTCTTAAATCTAAAAGATCAGACAATTCTTCTATGACAATTTTACTTCTAGGTTTGTGATTTCTCACAAACTCTTCTTCTAAGAAAGTGGCATTTGTGCTAACAAAAACTTTCTTATCTTGAGGAATATAAAAGTAATAACCTCTTGTTTGGATATCCTACAAACAAGCACACCTCAGTCTTTGGTTCTATCTTTGTGGACTTAAGCTTTAAAACATGTGAAGGACACCCCCCAAGTTTGCAAATGATGTATAGATGATGTACGCACTACCCATAGCTCCCTTGGTGTCTTAAGCATAGCCTTAAATGGAGCACAATTGAGCAAGTACTCAGCAATTTGCATATAATATCCCCAGAATGAGATTGGAAGGTTAGCATAGGACATCATTGATCTAACTATTCCTAAAAGAGTTTTATTTCGTTTTTCAACTACACCATTATGTTCAGGTGTTCTTAGTGCTGACAAATTGGAAATTATTCCATTGTTAGTGAGATATTGCTAAAATTCATCTGATAAATACTTACCTCCCTAATCTAATCGAAGTTGTTTCAATGGCTTGCCTAGTTGCTTTTCAACTTCAGCTTTGAATTCTTTGAACTTTTCAAAAGATTCACTTTTTCTTTACATTAAATACAAAGATCCATGTCTTGAGTAATCATCAATAAAAGTTCTGAAATATTCATAACCTCCTCTAGCTTCTACATTCATTGGTCCACACATATTTGTGTGCACCAAGTCTAGAATGTTTGGCATTCTGTTACCTTTTGCCTTGAAAGGCCCTTTAGTTATTTTAGCTTTAATATAAGACTCACATACTGGTTAAAGACCCTCAACCTTGTTTGGCAGAGTACCATCCTTTGTAAGCCTATTAAGTCTATTTTGATTGATATGACCAAAACGCAGATGCCAAAGATAATTTTGATTTACACTAGATTCTTTGACTCTTTCAATTTTAAATTGTATTGCTTCTATAACATTTGTAGCATAAGTCGTAGACTCAAGGAAATAAAGATTATATCTTACAGTTCTAGAACAAATAAAATCCTTATTCAAATAAATAACGAGTGTCTCATTGAAATAAACTAAATATCCAGACTTTATTAGATAAAATATAGAAATCAAATTTCTATAAGTCTTTGGAATGTAGCAAACTTTTTCCAAAACTAAGCCACGACCATAAGAAAATTGAAGAATAATGGCTCCCACTGCTAATGCTAAAACGAAGGTTCCATTTGCCATCCTCATCCAAAATTGCCCTTTACTCGATTTTCTCTTCTGTTGAAACCCTTTTAAAAAATTACAAACATGGTCAGTGGCTTTAGAATCTACTATTCAAGTATCTATAGAATCAACCACCAAACAGGCTTCTAACATATTTAGAAAACGCATACCTTTTTTATTCTTTTGGATTTCTTCAAGGTAGACCTTGCAATTTCGCTTTCAATGTCTTTTCACACCACAATGGAAACATTTTTCCTTTGATGTTATCTTTTGAAGTAGTCTTTTTCTTCATGGGCTTTTTCTTTGCTCCCACTAAGCCCTTAGAAATCTTTTTATTTCTAGCTATCTTCTTTTTACCCTTGGGTTTGGGCTTAGTAGTGGAAACTGCATGTGCTTCAAGCTTTTTTTCCAAATCAAGAACCTTTTTCACATTTTTGAGATCATTCATTAGCCTACTCAAGGTGTAATCCCTAGTGTGTAGTTCGTAATCCAATTTGAACTGTGAAATTGATGAATTCAAGCTATGAATGATCATTGATATTTGCATTTCCGCATCTATCTCAGCACCATTTAGTTCTACCTCATTAAGACAAGAGATCACTTTTAGCATGTAATCTCTAATTGGCTCCCCAAGTTTTTGCTTAAGGTCTTTAAAAGCTTGATTACTTTCACCTTAGCAGACCTAGTTTTTGTACCAAACATCTCATGTAGGTGCAACATTATGTTAGCAACATTACCCATGCCTTTGTGCTACTTTTGCAATATACTGTTTATAGAGGCCAGTATATAGCATTTAACTAGCTTGTTTGCATCATACCACTTCTTATGATATTTAATATCTTGTGGAGTTGATTGAGGAGCCAGTGTTTCAGGTTCATGGTCAGAAAGAGCCCATGTGATCTTGTCATAATTAAGGAAGATATTAAGTTTTCTTTTCCATTCAGAGTAGCTATCATCATTCAAAGTGCATTTGTTCAGCAAAATTAAAAATGGATCTACATTTGTGGTGTAGATATGTTTCTGAAAGTACATTCAAAATTATGCAAGCATATTAGTTATTCATGGACTTTGAACATTTCATGATGCATGTATGCATGATGACAATATATAAAACCCTATAAATTGTATTATTAGTTTGATGATCATCTAGCTTTCTGTAATAAATTAATCGACTATGGGCCGTGATAGTTTATTACCAAGCAAACTAAGAACCTCCCACTTAACTATGTTGCCTAGTGTCTTCATACTTAACATGGTTAAGGAGTGCCTTCATTTGGTCCATGAAGTTTACTAATAGAGATACCGTAGGCAAGTTAATAGTAAATTCTTGTTGGGTGTAACAACCATTGTTTCATTCTTTTAAGCTCTTCACTTAGTGAGCCTCTATGGGAGGTCTCACTTTATAATCCACCTAAAAGGATTTATCCTTTCAGAGACCTAGTCCGTCATCATCTAGATTCATGTTTGCTTGTAGGAAATGACATGTTTCACATGCCAATGGGCCAACAAAGGAGACCGTGGATTCTAAGATTACTAACATCCTCTCCCACTCAATATTTTTATACTTAGGGTTTTGATTGACTTTTTATTAGATTTTCTAGATCCATATTTGGAATATCCTATGTCAAATTATGGGCATGGTTATGTTTCCAACTAAATGCTTTTAGTACATAACTAAGTCCATATTACCATCTTCTCTAGATGTGATTATTTTCTTATATTCATTATGTACCTCATAGCATAAAACTCCTTTTAAACTGAAATACATAATGTATGCATGGCATTCCTTAAGAGAAGTTGGCACCTTAATTCTAGATGACATGTTTTCAAGCATACAAATAATATCTAATATCATTCATATAGGTACATATAAATATATATATATATATAGAATAAGCCACATTAATGTCCATCCTAAAAAAATAAAATAACATAAAATTACAACTTGTAATTCTCTTCAATCTTACTTGCTTCTGCTACTTGTTAGGATCACATCCATTCAGCACTCTTTTGAATTTTATGACTATTTAAAAACCTCAATTTAAATGTTAATTTTAACCTAATTTGAGAAATAATTTTATTTTATCTAATTAATTAATCTCATTAATTAATATCAAAATAAAATAATTTTAAATCCAAGGCTAAAGTAAATTAATTTTCTAAAAAAATAAATATATTTTGGAAAATTTTTAAGAATATATTTTTTAAAAAAATAATTTATTAAAAAGGTTTTTTTGAAAAGGCTAACCCTAACCCATGGGTTGTTGCCCAACAGTCCAAGGGTGGGCTCAATAGCTGCAGCAGTCTATGCGCTCTGCTACATGCAAGCAATATTTGCTACCTTACAATAGCATGTGCTATTGTAGCTGGTAGCTGGCAGCAATACAGCAACGCACAACGTGCTACCTATGTGCTGTGTACTACCCAGCAACACACCCATCCTTTCTTTCTTTTTTTTTAATAAAAAATATTTTAATAGAAATATATATATTTATAATAACAAAATTTTAATATAAGAAAAACTCTTTTTCTTAAAAAAGTTAATACAAGAAAAATTCCTTTTTACAAAAAAAATTAAAAATCGTAAGAAAAATTAAAAAGACCAAATATTGCCTAATTACCTTTTTCCTTTTGGCTTTGAACTTCTTTCTTCATTGATGTACCAAAGACATCAAGTAATATTAAAATTACATAGCTTTTCCTAGTTACATAAATCTAAGGGAAAATAAAAAAAATCAAGAAGAAAACATGGTAATGATAGGCCACCTTTACTGTTACATAACTGTCAGTTAAAATTCTACCACGCAAATATACGTATCCGAATAGATAGTATATTAGCAAGTAGAGTATCGATCCCGCAGGGAATTGAATCTAAAAGTTTACTAAAGTCTAAAAATTATTGCAAATTAATCTTATCCAAACATATCAAATATAATCAAATCAAACTAAGTTATAGCAGAATTAAATTAAGAAAAATCAAAATAATAAATACTCAAATAAATACAAATCAAACAAGCCTAGGATTACAATATCCCTCACACTTCATGTAAATTTACCTCTCTTCCTTAACTTATCTCAATGGTTTGAATGCTAACCTAGAGTCCTAAATTATTTATAAGGGTCTCCCAACTCATTTATAAAAATATCTATTTTAACCAAAAACACTATATCCCTATGTGAATTGAAATTAAACAAACTCATTAAGTTCAGGCTCTAATTGGCTACATATGGCCATATAGGTATATCCCTATCCTATACCAAATCAATTAATATGATCATATGCTATCGCCAATTTTAGTCTACACTAAACTCCCTTTCCCAAGTTTTGTTAGGTTTCTAGATCAATTTAATTGATGGCCATGCAATTAAAAGCATTAAGAACAAATTGGAATAAACAATTCAAATCCCATTGAAAAATAAGCAAGAAAGTGATTAAACAAATCTAGATTACATGTGAGTTCAATTGCAATCCTAGAAAAATAAATTAGTTCATAATATCTAATAAAGACAATATCCAAAGAAATTTAGCCATGAATCCAAGTCAAGAAAATAAGAAAAAAAACACAAAGGTAAGAGAGAAAACTAATATTATAGATGTATGATCTTGATTCTCTCTCCAATTCTCTTGTTCCTTGCTTTGTTCTTGCTCCAAATCTCCAGAATAGTTTCTTGCTGCCTCCTTTGCTGCCTCTCTTGCTGCCCTTCTTGCTGCCTCAAAAATCTCTGAAAAAGTCTCCTTAAATAGGCTCCAAATAACCTAATTTTTGCGAAATTCCGTTAATGTCCTTTATTTTTTTAGGGAAGTCGCGTAGCGCTGCGGCGCTACTTCTCCAGCGCTGCAGCGTTGAGCTCTCTGGAATTTTGTATGTGTGTGCTTCCTTTCATCAACGCTGCAGCCTTGTTCTCCCAGCACTGTGGCAGTCTATCAACTTCAAACATGAGTTCTCACCTGATATGTTAAGAACTGGGCAAGTAGTAAACATAAAAGTTTTATCCCTGTCTCTTAACTTTCTAATGGATTACAAATCACATCAATTGGACTTCTGGATTGAAAGATTTGCTCCAAAATACTGCATCATGTTCAGTCTTTACATCCCTGCTGCAGTGTCCGAATTGACAAATGTTTTGACCATGATCCATCATAACTGGGCCAATTGGTGAACATAAAATTGTTTCCCTTCTTCTTATAATTTGATTGGTCAAAGAATCACTCATTTGGAGTTTTTCAGAAAGAGATATGGTCAAAAATATGAAACATATACGAATGAACACTCATCACATACTCTGCACTGATTTTCATCAATGAGTCTTTTTCATCAATTTCCTACAAAAGCCATAGGAGAAATTAGCAAATAACTACTCTTAAAGTATTTAAAATAAAATAACCTAAAATTTAAACTAAATAACTTAAATTAATCACTTAACAAATAATCAAACTTAAACTAAAAAAACACCTATAATGCTAAAATTCGAACATAAAATCTAAAGATCTAGCTATTTAAGCTCCCAAAATGAGTCAAAATAACTCTATATAATAGAGTTATCACACCCCCAAACTTAAGATTTTGCTATCCTTCGAGCAAAACATAAAACAACATGCAATAACGTAACATTGAAAAAATCTAATAGACTTCAATTGCATCCATTTCATTAATTACCTTTAATATCCTCAATAGTTAATCCATATTCATAACTCTGGCACCACATAAATATTATTCAAGTTCATGTCTCAATTCAAATGCAAACTCATCATTAAGTTAAATTCCGTGTTGTGTGTCTCATCTCTCACTTAGAATATTGTACAATCTGGATAAATTTATATTCATGCAGAAATTCAAATAATAATTAACTCCATAAGTTTGCTTTTCATCCCTCTCTCCACTAATGTAGGCTAACACTATATTAAAGATCATAGGACTTTAATTAGTTGTAATGTATGGCTAGGGTTAAGGTTGGATCGGGATAATGTATAGCTCAAATCACCCTAAGCACATAGTCAATCTGGATGCCATTCAGAGCTTTATTTTCCTTCACTTAGATATACCCCTTCTCCATCAAAGTTTTTCTTTTGTTCAACCACTTCATTCTTTCTTTCCCTTTTTCTTTTTCTCATTTCATACCGCCCAAACTTAATTCTTTTTATTGGGGCAATGAGATGAGTACAATCATATTTTTGAACTTTTTCATCGTTTTTTTTTTTTTTTTTTTTTGTCTGACTACCCTCTTTCACTATGTGCTCATAACACATTCCTAAATTGACTTATGCACTTGGAATGAGGGATGCAAGAATTGTTGCAAATATTCTTATAAGGGTGCTAGCTAAAAATAAGTGTTCAAAACAAAGAAAGATGTCATTAGCTCAAAGGGGGAACTGAGGATAATTATGTAAAGAAGGCTACAAAAGGCTCAAATCGTCCAAAAATGCCTAAATCATCTCTTACTAAGCTAGCTAGGATTTCGCTCAGGAGAATGCAAAAATTCTAGAACATAAACTACTAACTTCAGAAATTTTGCATTCACATAAACCTTTTCTAAATATACTAGCAATAAATTAAAGGAAAGACATAGTGCTGCAAATGTAGAAATTTCAACCTAATGGCAAAGCTAGCATGAGAAATTTACATTAACAACTCAAAAATATTCACAGTGTTTTTGAAGAATCAAGATAGGAATATAACTGATTTCTCATCATTGGATATAGGTAATTAATAAGCTGGCGACAAGTAAATTCTAGTTAAAAGCATACGACAATAATATAACATACAACTATCACAAAAACTAATAACCAATAAAACCTCCATCCCGAAACTTAAATTGCACATTGTCCTCATGTGAAAAGTAAAAAGAATACAGAAAAAGATTCCCATCAACAATGGTGGTAGTTTCCTTGAAGCCATTTTTTCTCCGATTCATGCTTTCCAAATCTGCATACACAGCAAAACAAGCTAGGCGAGAAGATTAGAACTACTTATTAAATTGAAAAACACAAAAGGAACCTAGAATAACAACTAATAAAGAAGAATATAGCTTGGTGCCGCTCCCAAGAAGCGCTCGTTTATAGTCACTAGCTGACTCTGTTGAGTCTTCATTCACCTTTAAGAAGGTTGGAGTTTGCATGAAAAAGCTTGAGGTGTAAAGTAAGTCTCCTCTTAAGATGAGGTTGTAGTGGCTTTAAACTCAAGACTTTGGTGCTTGCTCAAACCCAAGATGGTGGAATAGCTGATCCTTACCTAACTCTCTAATGTGTTTCTTCTTGGATAATGCACTTTCGGTGTAGCCTTCAAACATGTGTAACATTTGCTGAGTTCTTCATTCTAGTCCTTTGTTGTTGCCACTTGAACCAAACAGCCTCAAGGAGTTTTCTTTGGATTTTCCATGTCAATAGCCGCTTTAGGTAACTTAGCAGCTGTATCTAGGAAGGAATAGGAAGCACATATGGCTTGAATTGTGGTGGTGTAAATACTTCCTCCTCTTGCTTAATTTTTATCTCGAACTTGATTGGTGGAAGTGTTACCTTCATCTGCTTTGTCTTCATCATCTACACAATTCTTGCCATTTATCTCATACAGATGCTTACCATATCTTCTTTCTAGATTAGGCTCAGTGTCATTTGGTAAAATTTCTTGAGGCCTATTGTTGATGTAATTAAACAAGTTGGCCTAATTGAGTCTCAAGATTTTGGATTGATTCTGCTCGACTTTGAATGATGGCATCATTCTTTGTCATGAACTGTACAGCATATCCTCCAAAGTTAGCTTCCTTCTCAAGTATAGGGGCTCTAACTTGTGATTGGAAATCATGCTGAAAAATAAGATTGTGATGAATATGTAGGACCCTGATCATTACTCCATGAAAAATTTGGGTGATTCCACCATGAGTTGTAACTGTTGGAGTATGAATTGTTTGCTGCCGCATTGAAGCTTCATCAAATTGCATTGATTCAGAATAGGTTGGACAACAAATCACTCGAATGCCTATCTCCGCAAAGCTTGCATGGCACAAAAGGATTTGAAAGAGCATTAATACCCACAGTATCATTTTTTTTTTGAGACAAAGCATCAACGTCAGTGGCCAAAGCACTGATAGCCAATTCATAATCACTAGCAACCCTCCTAGGCACAAATTGTTCAGATGTCCACCGATAGTTACAAAATTCATCACCTCAACCAAAAGTACCTAGAAATAAAATTAAAAAAATTTTGAATTAAGACTAATTTGCTTGGTATAGTATTAGTATAAATTCTAGAAAACAATTCCCGGCACGGCCGCCAAAAATTGTCAGTTAAAATTCTACCACGCAAGTATACGTATCGAATAGATAGTATATTAGCAAGTAGAGTATCGATCCGCAGGGAATTGATCTAAAAGTTTACTAAGTACAAAATTATTGCAAATTAATCTTATCCAAACAATATCAAAATAATATCAAATCAAACTAAGTTATAGCAGAATTAAATTAGAAAAAATCAAATAATAAATACTCAAATAAATATCAAATCAAACAAGCCTAGGATTACAATATCTCTCACACTTCATCTAAATCTTACCTCTCTTCCTTAATTTATCTCAATGGTGAATTGCTAACCTAGAGTCCTAAATTATTTATAAGGGTCTCCCAACTATCTTATAAAAATATCTATTTTAACCAAAACATTATATCCCTATGTGAATTGAAATTAAAACAAACTCATTAAGTTCAGGCTCTAATTTGGCTACATATGGCCTATAGGTATATCCCTATCCTATACGCAAATCAATTAATATGATCATATGCTATCCCATTTTAGTCTACACTAAACTCCCTTTCCCAAGTTTGTTTAGGTTTCTAGATCAATTTAATTGATGGCCATGCAATTAAAAGCATTAAGAACAAATTGGAATAAACAATTCAAATCCCATTGAAAATAAGCAGAAAGTGATTAAAAATCTAGATTACATGTGAGTTCAATTGCAATCCTAGAAAAATAAATTAGTTCATAATATCAATAAAGACAATATCCAAAGAAATTTAGCCATGAATCCAAGTCAAAAGAAAATAAGAAAAAAAACACAAAGGTAAGAGAGAAAACTAATAGTTAAGATGTATGATCTTGATTCTCTCTCCAATTCTCTTGTTTCCTTGCTTTGTTCTTGCTCCAAATCTCCAGAATAGTTTCTTGCTGCCTCCTTTGCTGCCTCTCTTGCTGCCTCTCTTGCTGCCTCAAAAATCTCTGAAAAAGTCTCCTTAAATAGGCTCCAAATAACCTAATTTTGAAATTCCGTAAATGTCCTTTATTTTTTTAGGAAGTCGCGTAGCGCTGCGGCGCTACTTTCCCAGCGCTGCAGCGTTGAGCTCTCTGGAATTTGTATGTGTGCTTCCTTTCATCAACGCTGCAGCCTTGTTCTCCCAGCAGCTGGCAGTCTATCCAATTCAAACATGAGTTTCACCTTGATATGTTAAGAACTGGGCAAAAGTATAACATAAAAGTTTTATCCCTGTCTCTTAACTTTCTAATGGATTACATCACATCAATTGGACTTCTGGATTGAAAGATTTGCTCCAAAATACTGCATCATGTTCAGTCTTTACATCCTGCTGCAGTGGTCCGAATTGACAAATGTTTTGACCATGATCCAATCATAACTGGGCCAATTGGTGAACATAAAATTGTTTCCCTTCTTCTTATAATTTGATTGGTCAAAGAATCACCTCATTTGGAGTTTTTCAGAAGAGATATGGCAAAATATTGAAACATATACGAATGAAGCTATCACCATACTTGCACTGATTTTCATCAAATGAGTCTTTTTCATCAATTTCCTACAAAAGCCATAGGAGAAATTAGCAATAACTACTCTTAAAGTAATTTAAAATAAATAACCTAAATTTACCTAAAATAACTTAAATTAATCACTTAACAAATAATCAACTTAAACTAAAAAAAACACCTATAATGCTAAAATTCGACAATAAAATCTCAAAGATCTAGCTATATTAAGCTCCCAAAATGAGTCAAAATAACTCTATATAATAGAGTTATCAATAACCAAAAGAAAAATATTACATGTAAAATTTTCTAGAACAAGTAATGTGGCAAAATCGTGCATCATAACATGCAACCATACATTGATTACAGCAATATAGTTAAACATATGTAAAGATGCCAACCATGCAAAATAGATATAGGAAACAAAACTTGCAATAAACATTGCTCTGATACCAATTGTTAGAGTAGGATCTTAATCGATTAATGTGATAGTATGAAGCAGACATTTCAAAAAAAAATTTCTTTTATAGAGGAAACAAGCAATCCAATGACACAAACAGAAACACACATCATTATTATTGCAAGTAACGTAATCACATCCAAAAAAAATAAGAATCTATTAAGTAAGAAAAATCATACCTTTTATTTTGATATTCTTATTTCGGACACCACCACACCAACGAATGATTTCTCTACCAAACAAGTTTACCACTTATTCTTCAAGAATACTCTCAACTTGAACTTTGAGTGGACAAGGTGTGCAATGCTAGACTACAAGATGGCAACCGATTTTGTTTCTTTTTTCTTCGAAACAGTTTGGAGGAGCAGAATAGAAGTGAAAGCTCAAACTTTTTCACAAAAAAGTATGTATAATTATTTTCTTCCAATCTCTTCTCTCTTTATTAAAACTCTTGCCTTAAAGGCTTAATTAAAATAAACACCTATGAATCAATCTTGATCATCCATTTAGAGTTATGGAAGCATCAAACATGCTCCATAATTATCAAAATTAAAATTAAAAAAATAAATAATGTAATTCTTTAATAATCATTTAGAGTTCTTGATAAAATAGAACTTTTTATTGAAGAATAACTCTTGTTTTATTATTATCCATCTTTATTTAAAAAGAATTAATAATAAATAAGAGAGTCATAGTCAAACATGGAGTCTCTTTTTATCAACATGGATGTCTAGATTCATTTTGCAAGAATCCTCTTAACATTATCTTAATTTAAGATAATTATTATTTTTAATTAAGACAAAAATATTTTATCTTGTCTAAATTGAGACAAATATGTTTTCTTATCTAGATTAAGATAAAAAATATTTTTCTTCTCTTAAATTAAGACAAACATATCTTCTTATCTAAATTAAGACCAAACATGTTTTCCTGTTTAAACTAAAACAAGCATGTTAAAGCTGTCATTTTTGTAGACAATTTGATTAATCAAACTAAAACATGCATTCCAACTTAAACAAGTTGAGTTCTACGAAGTTAAGTAGGGAATCTATTTGGACATAGATATTCCAAGCTCCAATAAACTTAGAATTATTTTTAATCTCATTAAAAATATTTCAAACTTATTAACCATGAAATCACTCCACCATTGATTCATGGTTGCACTCTTGGATTAACTATATTTACAAGAAACAATTCAATACTTAATATTAATTATTAGTTGTCCAATTGCAAACCTTATATTGTGAACCCTCATAACCATACAATGACAAAAGATGAAATTACCATCTTACTTTTTATGTCAACTTTATCCCTTAGTATCAAATTTCATCCAATTAGTTATTCAATACTTTAAATCTAATCTTTTGAGTATCCAAATGTGATGAGTAGTTAATTCATCAATCCACTAGGCCTAGATTAATCACCAATCTTCCTGAAATTACTAAAGGTGATGTTAATGCTATGAACTCCATTATTTGGATATATATTCCCAAATGTTCATCTCGATTATAATCCCAAAATACGGAGTTTAAATTAATGCTTTATGATGATCATGCTCATGGTAAATCAAAGATTATAAGGAGATTAAATACGAGTCCACTATACATCAGGATTTTGGTTCTACTATAAGCAAATGCATAAGTGTGAGATCAAGATTTAAGTAATGATTAAACTTAAATTTGATTCTCAAATGATCCCAGTTCATGTAATAGTGTCATTACTCAAAGTCAATCGTTTTGATGATTTGAGACTCATCATTGCCTTGAAATGAATCACATTCGTTTCATTGGAAGTAATCTGAACACTATAGCCGTAACAAAATAAAGTGATCAACTTTATTATATGGCTGTGAATAATTTTTAGATTCAATTAAAATACATTTCTCCTATGTATGACTCTTCATTCAAATGTATTTTAATATCTCAATAGAATCATGGTGCCTTAATAACTAAATAATGAATGCTTACTAAAACAAACTCTTCGTCTTATTATTAAAATGTACTTTCATTACAAATAAATTTAATGAAATTAAGCATGAGAATATACTTGCTTCCTAAGGATCCATATTCTCAAAATTCCTAATAGTTGGACATGATAGTTTATAAAATATGAGTTATTTTGCATGTTTATAAAATTTATATGTACATATGAATATGTTAAGTTATTATAGGATTTATTAGTCTTACTTGGATCCAATGGACCTTCATCTAGTTAGGTCTTAGTGTCAATCATGGCTCAAAATTGGATCATGGTAATATAGATATTCTTGTAATTAAAATGGGCTAGGTTTTTTTATAGGGGAAATAGCAATAGCAAAACCAATTCAACTGACAACATAAAATGGACAATTCATTATTTTTTTTCAATGATTAATGAGAAAGAATATTGTCACATTTAGCTTTTATAGTATAAGAAGATATCTCCTGTGATATCTATATAAAAAAGTGTTCAATGTAATAGCCAAACTTTCATTCCATCTATCATTATGCCTAAATGTTTAACATCATTAAAAAAAAGGCTAAATGTTCAATTTAGGGTCAAAATTTTTGGATTTTTGTCAATTTAAGGTCAAACATTTTCGATTCCTTACAATTAAAGGCTTAGGTGAGAAGTGTTTGGCACATGTAGAACATGCGTATGACATGGACTGTCAAGTCAAAACGGTTCAAATTATGACATCACATGTAACAACTTTTTCATCATGGTGTGGTATAACTAAAATTTTCGACATAGCGTGTAACAACTAGATCTTCAAATGACTTGTAACAACTACAGTTTTCAACATGGCATGTAACAACTAAATTTTTAAAATGGCGTGTAACAACTAAATCTTTAACATGGGCTGTAACAACTATATTTTTCAATATGGTATGTGAAAACTAAATCTTCAACACAGCTTGTAACAACTACATTTTTCAACATGGCATATAACAACTAAATCTTCAATATGGCTTCTAACAATCATATTTTTCAACATGGCATATAACAATTAAATCTTCAATATGGCTTATAATAACCATATTTTTCAACATGGCATATAACAATTAAATCTTCAATATGGCTTATAACAACTACATTTTGAACATGGCATATAACAATTAAATTTTCAATATGGCATGTAACAACTAATTTTTTTAAAAAAAAAGTTGTAGGAATATATTAAATAATAATGAATCCTTTTCTTTACAAAAGATGTAAGGAAGTCTAATAGAGTGCAGCAAGAACCCTAACTTAGTAGGTCGAACAAATATAACTCTTAACCAAAGATCCCAAGAGTCCTTCCCAGTAAAAGACATCAACAACAAGTGCAAGAAGGCACTCATAGAGGTAATTGCAACATAAATAGATGAGGCCTCTATAAAAAAAAGAAAGGTAGAAAAAGAAGCTTTAGGATACCAACCCCAATAATAAGCAAAAGACAAAACCAAAAGCTACAAAAGGAAGTTATATCCATCCAAAAAGCAAATCAAAGGCATCTCCATGGAAACCACAACAGGGTGACATTGCAACTTCCCAATAGGTATCAAAAAATTCTCATAAGTGAAAGGAGATGCCATAATCAGAACACAAAAAAATAAATATGCTCTATAAAACATAAACAAGGCATCCAGCCACTCATAAAGAGATTAACAAAAGCATAATCACTAGCATCCCTAGAATCATAAATCAACAAAAGGAACCATATAAAATAAGAATCCATCAAATAGCAGAAAAAGTAAAAATAACATGTCGCAAGATGCCATGTCATCAACTCACATGATTTTTTATTGCGTGCGGTATATGCTCCATCCAGTTGTTAATTTAGCCTTTAATTGTAAGGAATAAAAAACGTTTGGCCTTTAATTGTTACAATTGAAATTTGTGGTCTTAATTGTAAAAGTATCCAAACATTTAGCCCCAATTTGAGCATTTAACTTTAAAAAAAATTTCATGATGTTTTAATGAGATAATCAAGATGTGTCATGAGGTCAAATAGATGCCACATTGCTTTGTCTAGTTAATAAATAGGAAACACTTTGTGTACCTAATTGGTAAAAAATAATAATTTTTTGAAAATAAAAATTAAAAATTTTAAAAAGAATATTTTTGGAAAATTTTTTTTAAAAAAAGACTTAAACTTTAGTAAATAATTTACATTTTCTTGAAAAATAAAAGAGATAAATTTTTGTATAATATTTTATAAAAAAAATAAAAATTTAAAAATTTTCCTTAATTCTTTTTTCTCAAAATTTTCATCATTTTTTGGAAAAATAAAACACCGAAAGCTAAATAGGAGTTTTATTTGTTAAAATAAAAACAATGAAAAATTAAAAAAAGTATTTATCTAAAAATAAAAAGACAACCAAATGATTTTTCAAACAAGTTTTTAAATTTTTTCTTTCCTTTTCTCTCATCTCCTTCCTCTTTTCTCCCAACTAATTTCCTACCATTTCGATGTTGGACCCAACCTTAGTAGACAAACTCTAATTTACAATGACTTGATTCAACTTGACATGAAGGGAGATCGAAAGAGACAAGAGGAAGGAAAGTAGAGAGAAAAGGCAAAAAACAACTGAAAAGGAAAATTTTCTTCAATGTTTTTTGACTTTTCAATGAATAATTTTTCAAAAATTCCTTTTATTTTTCAAAAATGAAATTTTTAAAATTTTTTAAGGAATGAAATCAGGTCACATGTACATCTTAATCATGATCAAATGAGTGATTCCATATGATCAAAAAAATGATATGACATTTATTTAATCATGTGACACGTTTTAATTAATTCATTGATGTGTCCTCAAATTTTCTTATCGGTTTTAGACATTGACATACAGTAAGGAGCAAATAAATGTTTTTGAAAATTTGTTAGTACAAATATCACATTAAATATCTTCCTACACCATAAAAAGCAAATCTAACAGTATTTTAGGTAAGAAAAAGAATGAAATAAGGCCAAGACACCAAGATAGAAAACCAACATGTAAAAAATAAAAAGAACAATAATTGGCATTGTTGTTGTCCAAAAATAAAAAGAATATGTTTCTTTTTTTATATACCAATATGTAAAAAATATTTATTGGCTAGCCTCAACTATTAGTGTAAGCCTTGCAAGCCAATCAATTTTGTGCTTGTAAAACACTACATTAATTAGTCATATTTCATTTTAAATACATTACAAATATTTTATATAATGTATAAGGTATTTCTTCATCCATGAGTTTATTTATAAAGAGTTATGAGAGATTTATGTAGATAAAGTCCTTGGAACATAATGGCCTTACAAAGAAATTATAAAGGTTATAATTATGAGATTCTTATGCATCAAAGCCTTGTTCCTAAATATGTTTTTGGTCATTGTATTGTCAAGAATAAGGGCATTGACAATGCTCAAGGACTAGTTCATGCTAAGCCTCCTTACTTTAGAAGTAAGCAATTAATCTCATAGGTTGAAGTATGTGAGATACTTGGGGATAGTATGTAAGTGCTTGTTATGGAATAAGTTCATTGAACATGACCCGCTATGAGAGTTTCATTTGGTATTTCACTCTAATGTCTATAGAAATACTCTCATGTGTCAGTAGTGTAAGTAATCCTTAGACTTTTGATACCAAGTTATCATGTATGTGAATTGTCATGCTTCACCTCTATAGGTCTGAAAATGACCAGATGCTTAAACAAGGTGCTTTTGAGCATGGCATGAAGCATCCGAAGATGAATGAGTAGTCTAGAGAGGATTCATCACCCCAAGTGATTTGAAAGG
>NW_018397280.1:933256-933389 GCF_002168275.2 Theobroma umbraticum
TGGCTTATGTTGATTAAAAGTCATTGGCCAAGGCAATCTCGATAGGACAATATAGAAGTTGTAGGACCAAAATGGATAAGTTAGAAAGTAGACACCAAGTCAAGCTTTCTATCTATCTGGGATATATGATGAA
>NW_018397280.1:933399-933516 GCF_002168275.2 Theobroma umbraticum
TACACTGAGATACTCTACACTAAAAGGTTAGTCAAATCATATTAGCTCTCTTAACATTTAGATAGTCATGATGTATTGCTAGATGCCATTCATGATTTATAAATATAAATATAAATT
>NW_018397280.1:933526-945338 GCF_002168275.2 Theobroma umbraticum
TTAATTTATATTTATTGCCAATATGTTGGGAACCTAATGGGTCACACACATAAGGTGAATTGTCCAAATTAATTTGAGTTCAACTGGATGTGATCTAATTGAGATTTATAGAGGCTTGATCTAATTAAGTATTAGGCTAAATCAAATATGATTTAATGGAGTATTAAATAAAGGCCCAATTAGCCTAAGACATTTTATAATCCTTGTTGGATTATAAAGTAGGTTAATTCACTCTATAAAAGAATCCCTTAGTCACCTCTTGAATATATAGAAGAGTTCTATTTTACATTCTCATGTGTTGAGATAGGATAATAGCCAAAAGAGAGAGACACAAAAGAGCCCAAAAAGTTGAGAGTTTGCTAGCACAAACTTCGGCTTAGGGATTCACATAGTCTTAGTGAAGAGATTTCGGCAAATCACTATATGGATCACCATTAGAGGCAGGACCACTGTGCTACTATGGTTTGATAAGTCCTAGTTGGTGTACAAAAGTTAAAACGAAAAGCCAAGGAGGACTCTGTCAATTAAAATTCTACTATGCAAGTATACGTATCGAATAGATAGTATATTAGCAAGCAGAGTATCGATCCCACAGGGAATTGATCTAAAATTTTACTAAGTACTAAAATTAAAACAATTTAGTTTTATTCAAACAATTAAAATCTTAATTCTAATTGACCTAAAAATTACGCAACTAAAACTAATTTGATTACAAATTAAAGCAATAAGATAATTGGGCAAATAGCAAATCAAACAAGCCTAGGATTACAATATCCCTCACACTTCATCTAAATCTTACCTCTCTTTCTTAACTTATTTCAATGGGTTGAATTGCTAACCTAAAGTCCTAAATTATTTATAAGGGTCTCCCGACTTATCTTATAAAAATATCTATTTTAACTAAAACACTATATCCTATGTGAATTGAAATTAAATAGACTCATTAAGTTCAGGCTCTAATCTAATAGACTCATTAAGTTCAGGCTCTAATCTGCTACATATGGCCTATAGGTATATCCCATCCTATACGCAAATCAATTAATATGATCATATGCTACCTAATTTTAGTCTACACTAAACTCCTTCTTCCCAAGTTTGTTTAGGTTTCTAGATCAATTTAATTGGTGGCCAAGCAATTAAAAGCATTAAGAACAAATTGGAATAAACAATTCAAATCCCATTGAAAATAAGCAATAAAGAGATTAAAAATTAGATTACATGTGAGTTCAATTGCAATCCTAAAAAAATAATTTAGTTCATAGTATCTAATGAAACAATATCCAAAAAATTAGCCATGAATCCAAGTCAAAGAAAATAAGAAAAACACAAAGGTAAGAGAGAAAACTAATAGTTAGAGATTTGTGATCTTGATTCTCTCTCCAATTCTCTTGCTTGCTGCCTCCCTTCCAAAATCTCTGAAAAAGGCTCCTTAAATAGGCTCCAAATAACCTAATTTTCGAAATCCCGTTAACTTCCCTTATTTTTAGGAAAGTCGCGCAGCGCTGCGGCGCTACGTCTCCAGCACTGCAGCTCTGAGCTCTCTGGAATTTTTTATGTGTGCTTCCTTTCATCAACGCTGCAGCCTTGTTCTCCCAGCGCTGTGGCAGTCTATCAACTTCAAACGTGAGTTTCACCCTGATAGTTAGGAACTAGGTAAAGTAGTAAACATAAAAGTTTTATCCCTACCTCTTAACTTTCCAATGGATTAAGAATCACATCAATTGGACTCCTGGATTGAAAGATTTGCTCCAAATACCGCATCATGTTCAGTCTTTACATACTGCTGCAGTGGTCCGACTTTGACAAATATTTTGACCATGATCCAATCAGAACTGGGCAAATTGGTGAACATAAACATTGTATCCCTTCTTCTTATAATTCTATTGGTCTAAGAATCACCTCATTTGGAGGTTTTTTAGAAAGAGATATGGTCAAAATACTGAAACATATACGAATGAAGCTATCACCATACTTGCACTGATTTTCATCAAATGAGTCTTTTTCATCAATTTCCTACAAAAGCCATAAGAGAAATTAGCAATAACTACTCTTAAAGTAATTTAAAATAAAATAACTGATAACTCTATTATATAGAGTTATTTTGACTCATTTTGGGAGCTTAAGTAGCTAGATCTTTGAGATTTTAGGTTCGAATTTTAGCATTATAGGTGTTTTTTTTAGTTTAAGTTTGATTACTTGTTAAGTGATTA
The DNA here is from genome assembly GCF_002168275.2 of Theobroma umbraticum. Classification (NCBI taxonomy): domain Eukaryota; kingdom Viridiplantae; phylum Streptophyta; class Magnoliopsida; order Malvales; family Malvaceae; genus Theobroma; species Theobroma umbraticum. Next base: position 935,737 of record NW_018397280.1, read on the forward strand.
ATTTAAGTTATTTTAGTTAAATTTTAAGTTATTTTATTTTAAATTACTTTAAGAGTAGTTATTGCTAATTTCTCTTATGACTTTTGTAGGAAATTGATGAAAAAGACTCATTTGATGAAAATCAGTGCAAGTATGGTGATAGCTTCATTCGTATATGTTTCAGTATTTTGACCATATCTCTTTCAAAAAAACTCCAAATGAGGTGATTCTTAGACACATAGAATTATAAGAAGAAGGGATACAATGTTTTTGTTCACCAATTCGCCCAGTTCTGATTGGATCATGGTCAAAATATTTGTCAAAGTCAGACCACTGCAGCAGTATGTAAAGACTGAACATGATGCGGTATTTGGAGCAAATCTTTCAATACAGAAGTCCAATTGATGTGATTTTTGATCCATTGGAAAGTTAAGAGACAGGGATAAAACTTTTATGTTTACTACTTTGCCCAGTTCTTAACATATCAGGGTGAAACTCACGTTTGAAGTTGATAGACTGCCACAGCGCTGGGAGAACAAGGCTGCAGCGTTGATGAAAGGAAGCACACATACAAAATTCCAGAGGCTCAGCGCTGCAGCGCTGGAGAAGTAGCGCCGCAGCGTTGCGGACTTTCCAAAAAAAAAGGACATTAACGGGATTTCGAAAATTAAGTTATTTGGAGCCTATTTAAGGAGCCTTTTTCAGAGATTTTGGGGAGGAGGCAGCAAGAAACTATTCTGGAGATTTGGAGCCAAGAACAAAGCAATGAAACAAGAGAATTGGAGAGAGAATCAAGATCATAAATCTCTAACTATTAGTTTTCTCTCTTACCTTTGTGTTTTTTCTTATTTTCTTGGATTCATGGCTAAATTTCTTTGGATACTGTCTTTATTAGATATTATGAGCTAATTTATTTTTCTAGGATTGCAATTGAACTCACATGTAATCTAGATTTTTAATCACTTTCTTGCTTATTTTCAATGGGATTTGAATTGTTTATTCCAATTTGTTCTTAATGGTTTTAATTGCTTGGCCACCAATTAAATTGATCTAGAAACCTAAACAAACTTGGGAAAGGGAGTTTAGTGTAGACTAAAATTGGGATAGCATATGATCATATTAATTGATTTGCGTATAGGATAGGGATATACCTATAGGCCATATGTAACCAGATTAGAGCCTGAACTTAATGAGTTTATTTTAATTTCAATTCACATAGGGATATAGTGTTTTGGTTAAAATAGATATTTTTATAAGATGAGTCGGGAGACCTTTATAAATAATTTAGGACTCTAGGTTAGCAATTCAAACCATTGAGATAAGTTGAGGAAGAGAGGTAAGATTTAGATGAAGTGTGAGGGATATTGTAATCCTAGGCTTGTTTGATTTGATATTTATTTGAGTATTTATTATTTTGATTTTTCTTAATTTAATTCTGCTATAACTTAGTTTGATTTGATATTATTTTGATATTGTTTGGATAAGATTAAGTTGTAATAATTTTAGTACTTAGTAAACTTTTAGATCAATTCCCTTTGGGATCGATACTCTACTTGCTAATATACTGTCTATTCGATACGTATACTTGCGTAGTAGAATTTTAACTGACAATAACCTAAAATTTAACTAAAATAACTTAAATTAATCACTTAACAAGTAATCAAACTTAAACTAAAAAAACACCTAAAATGCTAAAATTCAAACCTAAAATCTCAAAGATCTAGCTACTTAAGCTCCCAAAATGAGTCAACATAACTCTATATAATAGAGTTATCAAACATCCACTCAGTTTTGCTTTTCTTATATAAATAGAAATAGAATAAAAAGCAAGTTATTCAGCATAATATAGAATAAAGTACGAAAATATGAGACTAATGAAAATTTTTGTTTTATTCATTAGCCAAACTTAAAGGAGATGATACAAAAAAGAAACGAACCATAGTTCGTTTCTTTCTTATTTCATCTACTAATTCATAAATTTTGACTAGAATCTTGTTATTGGCCAGGATTTCTATCTCCAGGACTTCTATCCTGACCACTAAGTTATCTAGCAGGGCACGCATCTCTGACTCCATCTACTCAAGTTGGTCCATCAGAGCACGCATTTGGGGGGTAGCCCCTCCAGTGGCCACCCCTTTCTTACTATCGCCTCTTGAACCTTTATATGCCATTTTCAAAGTTTGCTTTTGGATTAATTTGATTAAAATGGTTAATGGTTCCCTTTATTTATAGGCATGAATGCTGACTCTTCATTTTCTGCACACAATATAAGTGTAATTTTTTTTTAATGTCGATATAAGTGCAATTAAGGGGCTGAATTGGTTAAGTCCAATTAAGGGGGCTGAATTAGTTCAGTGCAATTAAGGGGGCTGAATTGGTTGTTAAGCATTTCTAGTTCTCTTATAATTTTACAGAATTTGTTATAAAGGCGGCTGAATTAGTTATTAAGTATTCCTAACTCTCTTATAATTTTACATAATTTGTTATTAAAGGAGCTGAATTGGTTATTAAGTATTCCTAATTCTCTTCTAATTTTACAGAATTTGTTATTAAGGGGGCTGAATCAGTACATAATCACCTTCAACATTGGGGAGATAAAGTCATGTAATGCCTACAAACTAGTCACGCAATGCTCAACAAATATTCAGTCATGTAATATTCAGTCAGGTAATGCCAAATAAACAGGTTATGATCCCTAATATCTCGTCACATACCCCATTAACCAAATAAACAGCTGATGCAATGCCTAACAAATATTCACCCATTGCTTATAAACTGAATGATTTTGCTACTCTCAGCCATATTTAAGTTTCCAAACTGATATAATTTACCCATCAACTTTTGTGTTCTATGAATATAAAAAAATAAAATAAACCTTAGAATCCATAACAAATACCGTGATGTCATCTCTACACGTTAGGATGATGAGAAAGTTGGATGGCGATATAGACCTTGATGCCGTTGGAAACCTAGACGGCAAAATATATACCTCAATGGCGTTGGAGATCTAGACAGATGGATAGCTAAATCGAGATTTAATTTTGGAGTTTTAATTTGAATGGTAGGAGAGGAGAAAGAAACTGGGATCACTTAATTTGGATTAAATGGTTTAAAGGGTATTCTTGTGAACTCCTGTCAAAAATTATCTAAAAACAATTAATATTATATTAAAGGTTATTTTTGAAGTGACCTTATGACGAAGGTTATTTCTCACAATTTCCTCTTTTTTATTTTGAAGCAAACAATACATTCTTTTTACCATTAGTTTTAAACATTTACTTGAACATTTTTGAAAGGTTAGTCTCAATTTTATGTTGGAATTTTTCTTATTTGTGTTAACCTAGTATCAAGTTATATTTATTCTTATTATCCATTATGTTTATAATTATCATAGCTATTTTTTTTTTCAATTGCACATGATGTTATTCTAAGGTTGATATAATTGTTAGTTTTAAGTTGATTCATATTTTAAAATGACAAAAATAAAATCATCAGAATTTTAAAATAATAAGCTTTTATTTCTAAATCATGATTTCTTGAAAGCTTAAGAAAAATTTGAAAACCTTAAAATACTTAATATAATTTAAATTATTTATTTTAGGTTATTGAAAATATGAGTTTTTGAAGAAAAAGGCTTAAATTATGGTTATGATGATCTAATTAAAGGTAATGTTATTACTACTATAATGCTTTCTCCAAAGATTTAAGATTATCATATTTGGTATAATTTCACATAGAATTAATTAATCACTAGGGATTTCAAATCATTAGATTTAGTATCAGATAAAAATTAAATATCATTTCATACAAAATACCAAAATAACAATGTTTTGAAAGTTAATAAATTAATGATTTTAATATCCTATTGACTTATGAATTTGTGGAATATTACTAACATTATATTTCTTCAATAAGTTATAATTAATCAAATCAATAAACAATTATGAAAAACATATTTATCTTTGATAAACTAACCTTTACTCTTTTTTTAAATTAGATAAAATAAAAACCTTTGAAGGGGAATGAATTTAATATATCAAAACAATAATGAATTTGCTACCAAAACAAAGATTACATAAATAACCAAAGAAAAAAATTTTAAGAGAAATATATAATGTCCTTTTAGTTGGCTACAAAACTTTTCTAAAGAGTAAATATTGACTATCTAAAAATTATTTTTATATTTGGAAAGAAGCAAATTTTTTTATACACATAATAAAAGGTTAAAATTATCCATAATTGATTTTACAAATCACTACACCTCAATAAAAAAAAGTTTTGCCAGGAATTATATCACCCCTCAAGGTAATGATCTCATCATTGATGATCCAAGATCAATGTTACATAAAGATAATCGAATTCCTACCAAACACAATTAGTGTAAATCATTATGGATTTAAAAATAATTATCTCATAATTAAATTTGGTAATTTATGTTTTTATATCTTAAATGTGTCAGTCACGAAATACGCTAAGGTTAAAAATGAACACGACATGAATAATATTTATATTTTAAATCTAAAACATTCACACGTATACATTTAATATCTGTATAATATGACATAATATAATTAATACATTTGTTAAACGTGTCAATATACGACACAACATAATTATTAGCATGTTTAATACGATTAAATAAAAATATTTATGATTAAATATAATTTTTTAAAATTTAAAATAAAAAATTATAAAAATAATTATAACAAAAATAAATAATAACAACATCAAATATAACAAAATAAAAGTTCAAAATTAGGGTTTGGGCATGTCATAATTACATCATTATCTTTATAAAATTTTAAAAAATTATTAAAATAATTGTTTAAAATCATTTAAGTAAGGTTAAAATAGTCTTTGACTATTAATTTGTAACAAGTTGATAAATGTGTCACATATACCTATTTAAACATGATAACACGATTAAACACGTTTATACGTTTAAATATGATTAATATGATTAATTAAACATGTTTAAACATTTTACTCGTATCTGGCATGTTAAGATAAAAAATGACACGAAACACGTTAAGACTAAACCCAAACCTATTTAACTCTGTATCTTTCTGCATCATGTTTATAAATTGTGTCTAAAATTACCAAATCTACTTGTAGCAATTACCATCTAACAATTGGAGGAGCTCTAAATTTAGATTGAACAATTATAAAATGGTATGATTGCTTTTGATAAAATATACTTCTTTTATGTAAATCACTAGCTAGTAGCAAAATACTCAGAAAAAGTAAGTATAGTCAATTCATTGAATTAAGTGTTCAACAAAATGCAATGAGTGGTTACAGTCCCATTTAAGTTAAACACATACATAATTGATGGGAGAAGCTCAGCTTCTTCCGTTAGGTAGTAAAAGTAGCCGAAGAATATTATATATGTTTTGGCCTCTTTGCCAACCTATTTCTCTGTTGTTCTAGGTAGGGCCAAGGGGTGAAACATATAATTATGAATGGAGATACAGTAGCTATCAATGGATAAGAAGGATCATATGTTATTTGCATGTTCTTTAACAAAAGGAGAAGAAGAAACTAGAAGGTGGGTGGGTAAAAAGGAACAGATTAATGTTGGGCTACCAATTGTAATGAGAGGAAATGCTTAAGAGAGTTGAAAATGAGGTCACAAGTGAGAAAACACATGAATTTGCCACAAGGTATCAAGCCTGAGAAACGAAGCAGCCACACAAGGAAACCATTAAAAGTTGGAAGAAAAATAAGTGATAACTCATCTTTTTCCTTTTTCTTATATATAGTCTTTGATGAGAACTCATCTTTGCATGTAATTAATGTTGCAAGAGTATCTATAAAGCTCCATGGCCCATGTGCTATATTGTTCACCAGACAACACTCTCATATTAAGCAAACCTTGAGATTTTGAGATGTTTCTTCTTTCTTCATACATTCATACATGTACTAAAAGTTGCCAACTAATCATATAGTAATAAGCCCTTCGCCAACCTTAGATTTTTCTTTTCTTTTATATGGACCAAACAAATCTTCAACGTTGCCAGCTAATAATATCTTTGGACAATCTGTTAAACAATAACATCACACACCCAGCAGCTATTGATGTTTACCATCGATGTGATTCTTTCACGAGATTGTATGAAACGTAAAACAGAAATATAAGTAATATTGGTAAATAATAATAATAATAATAATAATAACTCTTTAATTCTCAAGAAAGTTAAATTAATTATGAGTAAAATTATTTTGAAAACTAAATAAATATCAAAATTATGTTTTAGTGACCATATAGATTTTTTTTTGCAAAAATTCTTGTAAATATAATTACTTTTTTAATTCCTAGCTACTTAAATAAAAAATCAAAATCAAGAAACATGGATTCATGCTTTAAAAAAACCCTTTTATGAAAAAATATATATACATATATGTATATATGTATATACGTATAAATATATGTATATATGTATAAATAGTTAATTAAGAAATTGGAACTATTTAGTCACTCATTTGGTAAAAAAATATAAATATTATCAAACAATGAATTTTAATTATTATTCTAAGATGAAAATTTTAAATTTTACAGATCAAAACCAAATTAAGCGATTAACGTGTATCTCAGAAAAATGTATTTATGTAACTTAATAAATAAATTAATTATTAAATATATACAACAACCATCTAACCTATGAAAAGAAAACAAGTTGGAAAAGAGAAAGAGAAATCTTATCCAACGCAACATCCAAAAGCACCAAAAAAAGCTACATAAAACAAAGTATAGTATTAAAATTCAAAATTAGAAGTAATAAACAACAATTTGTAAAAGCTGACCCCACCACACATGGCCTCAATCTGCCACCCTTTAACCTTCCCTTTCTGATTTGCATCTTCATCTCTTCCTTCTTTCTTCTTTTTCTTCTTGTTTGTATATAAAAGCCTCATCTCTTTCGTTCTCATCCACCTTCAAATCTCCTTTAATAAATAAATATATATATATAGATATATATCTCAACTCATTTCCTCAAAATTCACTTTCCAATCAAAATCAAATTATTTTAAAGTAAACAAAAAAGAAATGGGATTACAAAGCCAGTTAAACGACGTGTCGTCGGATTCGATCCCGCTTCTTCTCGTAGCACTAGTGGCCAACTGCCTCGGCTGCCTCCGAAACCTCCTCTTGGATCTCCTCCAATCCACCGGACTCCTCCCTTGCCCCGACCGGACCCCCACAACCATCGACGACGTTGGAGTCCTAGGTTCGGGCCTCGCCGGCCTCATCGTAGTCGCCGAGCAGCTCAACTTAAACAAGGTTTTCTCCTACAGGTACTGTGGCGGAGCAGGAGGAGGCGTCTCTGATTGCATGGTCTGCTTGTGCACGCTAAGAGATGGGGAGCAGGTGAGGAAACTCGATTGCTGCCACGTGTTTCATAAGGATTGCTTTGATGGTTGGCTTGATCATCTCAATTTTAATTGCCCGCTCTGTCGATCGCCTCTCAAAACCGACCAGCGCGTCGAAATCGCGCGGAGGCGCGTCAGTGAGGATTTGCTAGCTTGGTTTCCTCTGCGCTGATTGGATGGACTGCGATGATGATCATGATGCTGTCCATGATTTTGGTGATGGGATATTTTAGAATTTTTAGAATTTTTTTTCTCCTTTCACCGCGTCGGGGGATTTGGGAATTTTCCTTTTGAGCTTTCTATTTTAGGAATATTTTGTATTTTTGTTTTAATTTTTTAAACTCTTTTTTTTGGAAAGGATTCTTTGAGGGCTCCTTTATTTTCACTGTTGTAAATGGTTTTTTTGACTTTGTTTTCTTACTTTTGTTCTATTAATACAATAAGAAAAGAGTTATCTTTGTGTAAACGTTATTCACATTAAGCCTTGGAAAGCTATTTGCCTATTTTAGGTAAATATGCATGTAGCTGTTGAAGATTTAAATCATATTAAAATAATTTATATACAGTGAAATATTCTTTAAATTTTAATTTTCAAAGTCATGGGTTATTTTAATTAAAATTAATTTTAAAAAATTTTAAGAAAAATTTATGATATACTTAAAAGTTTGCTTTCTTTGTGGAGTCTTCTTTGACTTTTCATCTTAATATTTGAACACCAACTAAGACTTATCAAATTATAGCAGTACAGTTGTTTTGTCTCTAATAGTGATCTATACAGTGATTTACCGAAATCTCTTCACTAAGAACATATGAATCCGTAAGCCAAAGTTTGTGCTAACAAACTTTCAACTTTTTGAATTCTCTTATGTTTCTCTCTTTTGATTGTTATATTATCGCAATACTTGAGAACGTAAAATAGAACTCTTTTATATATTCAAGAGGCAGCTAATGGATTCTTTTATAGAGTAAATTGACCTAGTTTATATCCAACAAGGATTATAAAATGTCTTGGACTACTTGAGCTTTTATTTAATACTCCATCAAATCATATTTGATTTAGTCTAATACTTAATTAGATCAAGCCTTTATAAAATCAATTAGATCACATTCAATTGAACTCAAATCAATTTCGACAATTCACCTTTTGTGTGTGACCCATTAGGTTCCCAACATGTTAGCAATAAATATAAATTAATTCAATTAAATATTTATATTTATATTTATAGATTACAAGCGACATCTAGCAATACATCATGATCACTCAAAATGTTAGAAAAGTCAATGTGATTTGACTAACCTTTCAGTGTACAGTATCTCAGTGTAATTCAATCCTTTCATCATATTTACGAGATAGATAGAAAACCTGGCTTGGTGTCTACTTTCTAACTTATCCATATTAGTCTTGCAACTTCTATATTGACCTATCAAGATTGCCTTGGCCAAAACTTTTAATCAATATAAGTCAGGAACAAATAAGATATGTCTCATTCAAATCACTTGGGGTGATGAATCCTCCCTAGACTGTTGATATATGCCTTTGAGCCAATTAGATTGGTCAAGGAATATATATTGTCATTTTATACATATTTAATCATATGTGATAGAGGTTTTCTTTCATGTTAGTGCAATAATAAAGAGTTATTAAGTACCAATTGGATGAAGCCCATGGAACATAAAGGCCTTGCAAGAGAATTGTAAAATTGTTACAATCATGAAATTGCTATGCATCAAAGCCATGTTCCTAAAATTGTTCCTGGTCATTGTATTGTCAAAACAGGGTATTGACAATGCTCAAAGACTAGTACATGTTAAGCTTCCTTACTTAGGAAGTAAGCAATTCATCTCATAGATTGAAGTATATGGGATACTAAAGGATAACATGTAGGTGCTTGTTAAAGAACAAGTTCACTGAACATGATCCGCTATGGGAACTCTATTTGGTATTTCACTCAAGTGTCTATGAAAAATGTTCTCATGTGATAGTCATGCAACTAGTCCTTAGACTTGAGACACCAGATCATCTTGTATGGAGAATGACATACTTTGATTTCCCCCCTATGGGTTTGGAAGCAACCAAATGCCTAAATAGGATGGTTTTGGGTATGCCATGAAGCATGCAAAGGTGAATGAGTGGTCAAGAAAGGATTCATCACCCCAAGTGATATGAGGGGATGTATCTCACTTGTTCTGAATTCTTGATTAACTTGTATAAAGTCCTTGGCCAAAGCATGATGAATTTGAGGAAAGTTAGT
>NW_018397280.1:945348-945989 GCF_002168275.2 Theobroma umbraticum
GATAAGGTTAGTCATGAATTATGAGAACTAATATGAAATGTCATAAGTAGACACCAAGCCATGCTTAATGATATATCCGGGATATTTGATGAAAGGACCGTATTGCACTGAGAGACTTATCACTGAAGGACTTTATCAAATTCTTTAATTACTTCTTAACATTTGGGTGGTCATGATGTATTGGTAGATGCCGCTCATAATCTATAAATATAAATTAATTATCAAATTGATATTTGATTATGATTTATATTTATTGCCAACATGTTAAAAGCCTAATGGGCACACAAAATAAGTGACATGATTGGAATTAAATAAAGATAATTAATTAAGTTTGACTTAATTAAAAGAGACTAAAATAAAGTAAAAAATTAATTAATTTATCAAAGACTTAATTAAATGAAAATACAACTGTTGTATTTAGGATTACAAATTAGTTTGGTTATATAAATATGTTATATTAGCAAGCTAAAAACTTGAAGCCTCCAACTACTTTTTAGTCGTTTCATAAAATAAGAAAACAAAAATAGTTTTCTTTGTCTGACAAAAATAAGATTTGACAAGAATTTTTGGTCTTTTTGTTTTATAAACAAAACTTGCTAGCACATGTAAAATCCTACATTGGAGAAGGTCTTATTCAGTCA
>NW_018397280.1:945999-946096 GCF_002168275.2 Theobroma umbraticum
TACTGTTAAAGGCCAAACACTTAGGTGGTTGAAGATTTGAGAAATCCTCAAGGTGTAGAAGCAAAGATTTTGGATTTAATTGGCTCTTGATTACGAT
>NW_018397280.1:946106-963364 GCF_002168275.2 Theobroma umbraticum
AGGTATGTAACTCTTAAACCTATGAGTGTTTATAATTTATCTGAAAGGTACATGAAAACACAAACATTGATCTGTAAGATTTAACTGTTTCTCTGGTTAAATATTAATTTATTTTTTCATTACGTTATATTTTAATTTATTGATTATTTTTCATGTTTGAGCATGAGGTCGAATCCCAGCATGGGCTACTCATTCATCTTCGTATGTTTCATGATATGCTCAAAAGCACCCTGTTTAAGCATTTGGTCATCTTCAGACCCGTAGAGGTGAAATCAAAGCATAGCAATTCACATACAAGATAACTTGGTATCACAAGTCTAAGGATTACTTACACTATTGACATATGAGAGTATTTCCATAGACACTTGAGTGAAATACCAAATGAAACTCTCATAGCGGTTCATGTTCAGTGAACTTGTTCCATAACAATCACCCACGTACTATCCCCAAGTATCTCACATACTTTAATCTATGAGATCAATTGCTTACTTCTAAAATAAAGAGGCTTAGCATGTACTAGCCTTTGAGCATTGTCAATACCCTTATTCTTGACAATACAATGACCAGGAACATATTTAGGAACAAGGCTTTGATGCATAAGAATCTCATAATTATAACCTTTATAATTTCTTTACAAGGCCATTATGTTCCAAGGACTTTGACTACATAAGTCTCTAATAACTCTTTATAAATAAACGCATAGATAAAGAAATACCTCATACATTATATAAAATATCCATAATGTATTTAGCATGAAATATGACTAATTAATGTAGTGTTTTACAAGCACAAAATCGATTAGCTTGCAGGACGTACATTAACAATCTCCCATTAGCACTATAGCCAATCACTTATGTATCTAATACCAAAGCCCTCCAAGTGGTGATCATGTTTCTGCTAGGATAAATCTTTTGTGAAAGGGTCAGCTAAGTTGTCTTCTGTGGGTACTCTCTCTATATTAATATCACTTCTTCCAATGATCTCTCTGATAAGGTGATAACGCCGTAATACATGTTTGGATCGTTGATGAGACCTCGATTCCTTTGCTTGTGCAATGGCTTCATTGTTGTCATAGTACAAAGTTATAGAATCAACAATGCTAGGAACCACACCAAGTTTAGTTACAAACTTCTTGATCAAAACTCCCTCCTTTGCTGCCTTAGACACGAAGATGTATTCAGCCTTGATTGTAGAATTTGCAGTCGTTGCTTGCTTGGAACTTTTCCAGCTAATAGCATTGCCATTTAAGGTAAATATAAACCCACTTTGTGATTTGCTGTCATCCTTATCAAATTGGAATGCAACATCTCCATATCCTTTAACTTGGAGTTTAGCCCTTTTATAGACCAAGAAAACATCCTTAGTTCTTCGTAAGTACTTAAAGATATTTTTCACTGCAATCTAGTGTTTCTCACTTGGATTTAATTGGTATTTGCTCGTGACACTTAGAGCAAACACCACATTTGGTCTAGTACATAACATGGCATACATGATGGATCTTATAGCTGATGCATACGGTATCCTATCCATCATCATCCTCTCATCTTGTGTCTTTAGACACATATCCTTTGAGAGATGATGCCATATGACATAGACAAGTGTCCCTTTTTGGACTTGGTCATGCTAAACCTCTTTAGTACCTTGTCTATAAAAGTGGATTAAGACAATCCTAGCAGTCGCTTTGATCTATCTCTATAGATCCTTATTCCTAGAATATAGGCCGCTTCTCCCATATCCTGCATGAAGAATTGTTTGGATAGCCAGATTTTGACAGTCTGTAGCATCGGTATATCATTTCCTATTAGTAGTAAATCATCAATATAAAATACTAAAAATACAACTGCTTGTCCATTTACCTTTTTATAAACAAATGGATCATCAGGATTTTTGACAAAATCATATTCTTTAATAGTTTCATCAAATCTGATGTTCCAACACCTAGATGCTTGCTTTAGCTCGTAAATGGACTTTTGGAGTTTGCATACTTTATGCTGATTCTCCTTGGATGTAAAACCTTCAGGTTGTGTCATATACACTTCTTCTTGCAAATTCTCGTTAAGGAATGTTGTCTTTACATCCATCTGCCATATCTCATAATCATAATATGCAACAATAACAAGCAAAATCCTAATGGATTTAATCATGGCTACAAGTGAGAAAGTTTCCTCATAATCGATTCCTTCAACTTGGTTGTAACCTTTATCAACCAACCTAGCCGTGTACATTTGTACATTACCATCCATGCTAGTCTTTCTCTTAAAGACCCATTTGCATCTTATGGGTTTCACCCTTTTAGGTGCATCAACCAAAGTCCACACTCGGTTGACATGCATGACATCCATCTTGAATTTCATTGCCTCCAGCCACTTATCATAATCAATATCAAATATTGCTTTCTCATAAATAGTAGGCTCTATGTCAATTGGTAGACGACAGGGGTGAGCACATCGACATTCGAGATTGCAATCATGCAAATGATAGTACAGGACATGCCACAACTATTGTGTTAGAAGATGTAGAGGGTGCTGACCCTATTTACGACAATGACATCGCACTTGAGAACGACATTTGTTCGTTTGTTGACAATGATCAAGAGAGGGTAAATACAAGGATATCTCATCAATGGATAATTCCCCGTGTAGATATGATATCCTTTAAAACAGTTACGAGTGAGGAATCCAGATCAATGGATGACCACTTATATCACAAAAAAGTGTTTCCATCGAAGGTCGAATTAAAACGAGCTTTGAGCAAGTTGGCACTAAAAGAGCATTTTGAGGTTAGAGTTAAAAAGTCATGTCACGCTCATTTTCAGGTTGGTTGTAAGGAGAAGGCATGCAAGTTTGCTTTGTGTGCAACGAAGTTGCCTGAGGGAGAATATTGGCAACTTCAAATTGTGTAGAAGGTACACACGTGTATTGTAGATGGTTTACAATATGGGTACTGAACTGCAAGCATGAGGTTAATTACTGAGCTTATCTCCACCAGGCTACAAGGAAATTGTGTAACCCCATTGAGACCTAAAGAAATAATGGAAGAGATGAATCATAAGTAGGGATTGCAATGCCTATATGGTAAGGCATGGCAAGCGAAGGAGTATGCGAAGAGTCTTGTGTTCGGTCCCCCCGAAGAGTCATTCCAACTCCTTCCCTCATATTTCCATATATTGGAACGTGAAAATCTCAGTATTGTCACAAGTGTCACTATGGATGGGGAACAACGATTCAAATATTATTTCTAGGCGTTTGGCTCATGTATCCAAGGGTTTAGTGCTGTAATGTGGCCTGTAATTATTATCGATACTACACATCTAAAAGGCAAATTCAAAGATATTCGGTTTGTTGCGGTATGCAAAGATACAAATGAGTAGATATATCCAGTTTCATTTGGCATTAGCAACGTGGAGGACGAAGAGTCTTGGTCGTGGTTTCTTAACCAATTGCGTCGTACGATTGGTTGTCCTAAAAATGCAATGTTCATTTCTGATTAGCATCTTAGCATTAAGAATGCAGTTAAAAAAATGTATAAGGACACGCATCACGATCTATGCAATTACCACTTAGGGAAAAACATTAAAAACATGTTCAATTGCGAAGATGTTGCCTCGATATTCACCTTGGCTGCCAACTGCTATAGGCTTGTCAATTTTAATAGACATATGAATCAATTGAAATAGATTTGCAAACCTACTTATGATCACCTTATGAGATTAAGCCTTGAGAGATGGGCACGTGCACGGTCACTAGTAAAGCGATACAAGCTAATGACATCCAACATTGAGGAGTGTATTAACTCCTACCTGAGGCATGCAAGGCAAATGCCAATAACCGTCCTGATCAAGTGCATTAGAGGCACGTTCCAACGTTAGTTCCATGACTGGCAGAATGAGGCATTGAATTTGACCATGCCCTTCAGCCCTTAGGCTACCGATCTGTTGAACAAACGGTTCAATGAAGCATGTCACGTTTCCATACAACCAATTGATCAGATGGAGTTTCAAGTTATAGGTAGGACTAAGGATACAGTCGTCAACCTGTCCACGAAGACGTGTTCATGCGGTGAGTTCCAGATTGTTCTACTCCCCTGCACATGTGCCATGGCAGCAATAAGGTATGAATAATCATGTTTCCTTATTTTGTGCATGATGCAATGAATTTTGACATTGCTCGTAAATTATGATTTCATTGGTTTGGCAGTAAGTGTAAACGTGCAGCTATTGAATTATGCTTAGACTATTACTTTACTTGATCTTGAGTGGGTGGATAAGCGATTCGCATTCCCTCGGTTGGGCATTCTAGTGAGTGGGACATCCCCCATGACATTAAACAAATTGTCGTTTTGCCACCAACTTAGTGAGGTCAAGCAGGAAGACCTAAGAGGAAAAGGATTCCATCAATTGGGGAAGGCAGTCAATGACGTAGATGTTCATAATGCAAGAGCTATGGTCGTAATAGATAAAATTGCTGGGCTTTGTTTGTAGGTCCATTGACAAATGGGGAAACATCATCTACTCAGTCGACGGCTTGACGACAACGACGACCCAAGGCATGTTCAATTTGTAGACAATTCGGACACACACTAAACCGCTGTCCATTGTGGACTACAAACTTTGAGAACGTTATAAGTGCTATACTTGAATATAGTGGTCCTTCAGACACCAGTTGTTAGGGATTGTTTCGAATTGGCCATTGACATTTGCATTTAATAATACTATTTGAACTTCGGTTTGACAGAGTCTAGAGATGATACTCTCACTTCTGACAATAGCCAAGAATAAGACATATGGCTCTTAAGATGATATTTCCATTTCATTTAATGCATTGTACTCTTTCATAATTTGTTTGTCTTTGTAAACTCTTAAATTAAAGGAGAAAATATTTAATACTATTTCCTTGATTGATTTTCATGTCTTGCTTCATATTTTTGCTTAGAAAAATATGTATAATAATAGCATTGTTTAGATAGCTAGAATAGAAGGGTTTAGGGCCCTTAGTCAATGAGGGTTTAAGGTGTAAGGAGTTGTGTAATCTTTGAACAAAAGATATGAATAAAAGATAAAGAAAGTTACTCTGCATTTCGACAATTGTGAAGCTAATGGCTTCATTACTGTTTTGGTTAAAGCCAATAGCTTCATTACATTGCATTTTGACAATTCTTGCACAATTTTATTGTTTATCTTGACAACCTGCTACGCATATTTTCGTTGGTACTGTTTTTGGTAAAGATGTCAAATAGGATGAGGTAAATGATTTAATGGATAGAATTAGGAAATGAGTTTGGTTAATTTGTGACTTCGTGGGCGAAAGTTGAGGGGGAAACCTTAGAAAGAGTTTGGAGTCAGACAAATTTTGTAGTCACCTGATTCAAAACGATCATTCAAAATTTAGTAGTCGTGTGATTCCATATCATTCAAAATGATCATTCGACATTATTTACATATTGAAAAGAAGAATTAAAAAATTAAAAAATTTAACATGGGATGCTATTTGCAAAAATCTCAAGGGTAAACTTTCTTCGAATCCCCTCTATGGCGTTTACCTTAAGTGTATGATCCTCTGAACCAATCAACCACTACAACGAGGTGATAACCCAATCTCCACAGCTGTGTGAATCTTGCTGTTTCAGGGTTTTTGCCTTTAACTTATACCTAATCTGCATCAAGGGTCACTTTTGATGACGCGAGCCATCAAAGTACCTGGCTTAGTGGTATATAATGGGAAACAATGTTGTTAATGGACTCATCTGCTTGTCATGCAAGCCAAACTTCAGTGCATCTGTCTGACTGTATGATGAGTCCACTAACGTCATACTCCAATTCAGTAAGTTGATGTGCACTACCACCTAGTGGCAGTCGAAATAGCACAGTACGAGAATTAAGTCAATCTCGTGCCATGGCAAACGCCACAGAAGACTCCCACCCATCGTATACTCTAGCACATGGTCTGGCATTACCACCTTACTAAGCTTGAATGTCTTATCGGTCGAAGGAGGCTTCATTTCTTGGCTTAGAGACAACAAAATAAGCTGTCAATTATGTTATGCACAATAGTTAGATGCCATACTTTTGAATAATTACAACTCATTAAACTATAGACAGATATAATATACTTACATAGAAGTAGGTGTCAACGATGCATATTCTCTACTTGTAGAATTGTGGATGTTGCTCGCGTGCCTGTTTACACAAGATGCTGATGCATGTGTCAATGTGTTGGTTGTCCAATAACTCAGCTGGCATCTCCAATTGCTGAAAAAATTAAAGGCCCTCCTATCCTTCAATGCCCAGAAGGTTAACCCTGCATATTTATAATACCCACATTAAAAGGTATAAGGAATAAAAACCCTAGAACCGTTAATCTTAATATCATGTACTGTTATCATTTTACTTGGCTTGCTCGTTTTTCATGAAAGACTCATATTTATCCTTCAAACCATTTTTCGCTTTGTGCTGGACTAATATTGGGTTAATGTATGGGCTTCGAAGGTATTTGCTTGCTAAGCTCACACGTGCATCTTCGGCCTGAGGTCGAGGTGGTGCCTTAGGAGAAGGTGTGATCACACCATTTGAGGCGCCTTTTTTGGAGTTAGGATAGGAGCAAGACGCAGGGAAGTTGTAGTTCCACTACTCGTAGGATGAGGGGCCTCTTTGACCCAAAATGGAGGTGGAGCCTTTGTAGAAGGTGTACACTGACAATGTTGAGGGGCCTCTAGTGGAGATAGGATAGGAGTAGGGTTTGGTGAAGTTGTAGTTAGACTACTCGCATGATGATGTTCGATCGGGGCAATAGGAGGTGAGCTTCGAGCCGATGCAATAAACTAATTTATGGCACCTTCATGGTCAAGATCAACCTCAATACCACTACTTTCTTTGTCACTTACACCATCCTCTTCACCCATCGATTAACCATAAATGGTTGAAAAGCTCAAACACATTAGAAAAGTGTATGCATCATACATGTTATAACTCACGTAATGAAAAAGATAAAAGCTCATACCTCATAACGGTGGATCAACCGACCGACAATCTGATCCTCCAACCTTATAGTGACTACTGGATATGTAGATGGAGTGACTGGATCTACATCTACATTGCCCATGGGATCTCCAACTGCATTGCATGCATATGCATTTGCATGTCTCGATCAACATCCGTCCGCCATGATTGCATCTGCATTTGCATGTCCATCTGCATATCCTTCTACAATGACTGTATGGTTTTTCTTCCACTGTGTCCTCATCTGTTGCAGCTCTCACTTAATGCTCGTAGTCATTTGAAGATGTAGCGACTAGTTGCATGCCTGACTATGAGGGGCAGCAATAGAAGCCGAGGGAGGAGTAGCATGAGGAGTCATGACAATTGCAGTAGGAGTAACAGCATCAGGAGCATGCAAGAGTAGCAACATGAAGAGCCGCAGGAGGAGAATCAAGCATTTTAGCAGCACCCAAGTCTTTAGTAGCATCGAAAATTAGGAATGGATTTCCTTGTCTGTGGCACGTCTTCGCTTAACACCTTGTCTTATCGTACTTTTCCCTTCGTAGTCCATTATCTTCCTCCTTTGTTGGGTACTGAATTCTGGCCAATCCTTCAACTTCCATAATGGAACGTATTGCTACCCTTCGGAGATATTGACTTCAATGTCAGCCCAATATGCAGTCAATATCTTTTCCGTAATTGCCTCTAACGTCCTGATTGTGCACAACTACACCAAAACATGCATTGCCATTAGGTTTAACCCTTGCTACCCTATGACAATAAAAATTAAAGTTTTTTTTTTTTAAATGGCTTCATGCATAAGGCGTTTCTAAGAATAGGCCTGAACATAATTTTAACTATTTCTAGCCAAGAGAAATAAAATTTAGACAAAACTGTCTTTACCGAAGTTGACCCATTCGTTTGGCTGCGCACCTAAGCCTAAAACCTATTAATGGGTCAAGTATGTTTATATGGTCCATAACTCCTCAGTTGTCATCGACAGACCGTACATCTCCTTAGAATGCATTCTATCGAAAACATTCCTCAGTAGTTCAACTTTTGAGCATTTTCGTAGTGGTAGGAGCATTTTGCACTGGTTATTTTTCATAAAAAAGTAGTTCACATATTGAGCAGTGAGAGGAAGTTTAATAAAATAAAAGAAAAGGCTTTCTTCACTCACCTTGCCTTCTCTCTCCAAACTTGCAATATTGGTGTGGAAGCCTACAAGCCTCTCCTCACATGCCCATTTTAGTATTCTTGGGCAAACCTGTTTACACTGGTGCTACCTTCCGAACAAGCTTCAAATTACAGGAATTGCTTCCAATGCCTAAACTACACATCAATGATGAATCATTTTTTACTCACCTCATAAAATCTTATGCAAAAAGAATAATGATCAACATTAAGGTATGGCACACTACTTGAAACACCCATAGAAATCCGTAGAGGTGGTAACATTTTTTCTTTACTACTCCCACCAGTGGAGGTTCAAAACCCCTCACCAAGTAATCAACAGTCAGACTCTAAACATTTGTGCCCTATGGGAATGCATTCTAGTCGTCGATGTTCTCAACCAATGACAACAACCATGGAATCATTGATCGTCTATAATATTGACTGAATTAAACATTGCTCGTGATCAATACGAGGGCCATCTTGGTTGCATCTCCCTTTTGCTGAAATTGCCCTCCCTTGAACATCTCTAAAACTTATTGTATCTTCACCTCGTTCCCCTGTCCCCAATATCACAGGTGAATTCCTTAAAGGATGGCCTCGTACGGATTGATAATAAGGGCCAGTAAGGCACCAAACTTAAGTTTTGTCACCAGGCAGAACTCCCTCTTCAAAAATCGGGCCTTCCTTCTACCTATGGCAAACCATAACTCACCCTCGATGGCATTGGGTTTATTGATTCTGCGCAGCATTAGGTTGTGCACGAGACTAGCATAGAATAAACTCTTCTCTGATTCTATGTCCATCATATTCCCAAAGCATGTTCTTTTCAAGGTTTCTAACTCATTTACTTTACACAGCTTCTCGCGTATCACATGCAGATGCAACAACTTATAGTGGATGTTAATGCTAGCGTTGAACCCCCACCGGTGCCTCAGCACACAAAGCAAAAATTCCACATTATCCTACTTTGTTCTTGTGCTGGCCATCTACAACATAAAATAGATAACTTTCCCATTTCGGTCAAGTTAATACCATCATTGTAGATTAAGAAAAAAAACAAGAAGAATTTTTGAGAAATAGCCCTTCTCAGAAGCTCACTCCAAAAATAACCCCCTTAATAATTTTAATTGTTTTTAGATAGCCCTCAAATAGTATAATAAATGCAATTCTCGAGCATGGATTATTAAGTAAATCAACGTATACATATTAAAGCATTACAGTTGACCCAAAATAATATAGACCTATCAAGCAGTCACGCAGTGTTAAACCCTTATGCAATCACGCAGAGCCTAAGTAATGCAATGCCTCATTCTAGTCACGCTGTCATGCAACGATTTATCAATAGGTAATGCAATGACCTATCAACCAGTCACGCAATGTTAATCCCTAGTGCAATCACGCACACCTTAACCCCATGCCAACATCCAATCATGCTATCATGCAATGACCTTTAAATATGTCACGCAATCACATATCAAACACTCACACAATGTTAAACCCTGATGCAGTCACACACACCTTCAGTGATCCCATGCCAAAATCCAATCATGCATAAGGTGCCAACCACATAAGCAACCCTTAGTCATGCAATATCTAAACTCTCAAACCAATTCCTATTAATGGGTCATAACGCGTACATATCAACTAGTCGCGCATGCCCGATCACCTTTCGACCCCAATAACACCAACAATACCAACTACATGTTTACATTCAATAATTTCAAACAACAAGAATATCAATATGAACAAGTCATATGTATAGGTTTATGCTCAAAAACCTAAACCCGAAACATGAAGAATAACCATTTCTCCACATGGTCCAAAATATAATAAAAAAATATATACTTTTCCTTACGTAATGTGAACTTCTTCTCACCGCTCAATATGTGAAAACCCTTTATACGAATAATAACCAGTCCAAAATGCTCCTACCATTGTGAAAATGCTCAGAAGTTGAACTGGCGAGGAGTGTTTTCGACAGAATTGGTTCTGAGGAGATGTACGGTCTGTCGTTGAGAACTGAGTAGTTATGGACCATATAAACATACTTGACCCGTTAATAGGTTTCATGTTGAGACGCGAATCCAACGAATGGGTTGGTTTCACTAAGGACATTTTTGTCCAAATTTTATTTTTTTTTGGCTAAAAACAATTAAAATTGTATTGAGGCCTATTCTCTAAAACGCCTTATGCATGGAGCCCATTTTAAAAAAGAACTCAATAAAAAAGATGAACATTGTTTCTTCAATAGAGTTTAAAGTTATTTCTATCCTTCAAAATAGTTAACAAGAGTTCTTCTATAATCTAATAATAATTTAACGTAAATATGTAAGAAGGCAACCTTAAGTCAAAATTAGTCTTTCCAAAATGTTTGCGTAAATATTTAGAACCATGAGGAAAAAAAAAAGCATATAAGTTATTGTAAAATTAAAAAGATCAATATTTAGCTTTTAATTTTTTTAATACAGTTTACTGTAATTTGTATTCTTCAAAATAACAATCAAGAATTCTTACACGAAAAATATAATTCCAAGTAAATGAATAAAAGTTAAGATAAAGAAATAGTTTTTAAAAATATTAATATAAACCAGTGAGAATAAAAAATTAAAATAACATAAAATGGATAAAATGTGTCATTATCAATTTAAAAGAGATCATGATAATTGTAAACTAGTGAAAGGTGAGAATACCTATTATAATGGTTGGCATTTAGAGCGTACTTTTAAGAAGAACTTTAAGAAAAAGAAAAAAGAAAAGAGAGAAAGAGGAAGGCTATCCTAGTATGTGTTTTGTTTATAAAAAAATAAATATAAAATATAATTTAAATTTGGTTCAAGACTAGTTGGAGATAACAAAACTATAAATCACTGTATATGTTAACTTTTACAAATTACACGGTCAAATAAATAAGCAAGCAACTGAATGTAATAAAACCCAAGAATTTAATTAAATATGCAATACTATGAATCGCTTTAATATATTGGCATACAAGGTGTTGAATACTGTAATTCTTTTTTGCCTACAGACATATGTATGTCATCCATGAATGATTGAAATTGGATAATTGCGTGCCCGCAACTATATTCACAATTTTCTTGGGTCAAGCCGTCCGTGTCTAATATGAATACTATAATTGTACCACTTGCCCACATAACGGTAGATAAGGATAACATGCTGATATTCCATCTCTTCCACTTTGTTAATTTCGCTTTCGTATATCCCAATTTCTCCGGCTAACCACTAACTCTAATTATTAGAATTCATTTAATTGGCAAGCGTTATTGTAAGGGCCATATAATAGAATTAAAAAACATGTAACCAAATGTGCGCTTGCTATTGTAACCTTGTCACAAGCAATTGAGTCGGTTATTGAATATTTGAATGTGAATTTAGAAGGTTTTTTGTTTTTTTAAACGCAAAAGAGAAGGGTACTTTATATATACTTTTTCAGAAAACTCAACAGAAAACTAAAAAAACAAAAAAAAGAGAGCCCTCCACCGTGGGGGAGAGAACCCCCAGTCGGGAAATTATTATTTAAATTTTTTTTCTTAGAAACCGATGGCATATGTTTGCGGTATTAATATTGGATTTTGATCTATCCTTTACAAAGGATGGTTATTATTTACCATCCTTACAATAACCCGTCTAAAGATTATAAATCAAATGTATATATGAGGCAAGATCATTTTAAGAAATTAAGATTTAACTTTTCTGAAATTGAAAAATTCATGTAATTTAAACGAAATAAAAAGAAAAAGCAAAGAGTGCCCAAATCAAATGCAAGGGCAGAGATGCTGTGGCCAGGACCTCCAGCATGTATGGGGGCTTTGGGTTTTAATAAATTAGTAATGACAAGTAGAAGACGCGTTGGGGTGGGAGATGTGGGATTATTAGAGTAATTGATTAAGACAGGGACCAACTCTGATTGAGAGATTTTCCATGATCTCTGGTGTGAGGCTAATATTCTATTTTCAGAAATCACTTCACCTATTTTTTTAAATAATTTCAGCCTTAAAAATTAACGGCAATCCAATCCACAACATATCTCCACCGTCCACCAAGATCCGCGCATCCACCGACCACACTGTTGATCCCTTATCTTTTTCTTTATGAAGAACAATATAATATATTTAGGATCTTTCAAGAAATAGCAACTTGTGCGTGCTTAACCTAATCAACATTCTTGGCTAAGCTTACCATAACATGTTTGCATCCCATTCCCATGGATTTTCTCCTCTTTGAATTGCATACTTCCGCTATACCAAATTTTCAGCTTCCTGTCTTTTCTATTATTGGCACAGGAAAATGAGTATTATATAATTTATAAGTTCCTTTGCTACATACGTATTTAATGTCATGCCTTTTTTTAAAGAAATATCTTAACGATTAGAATGTAAGATTCTAATGGAAAGGTCTTGAGTCCAAATTTTATGCCAAGATGGAGTTTTATCGCATGAGTAATAAGAACATGTGTAGTCCAAGATCATATGCAAAAATAAAAATTGTGTGATGTTTATGCAAGTTTGATAAATACGTTGGATTTAGTTTAACATATATTCTATGAAGTTTTTGGACATTGGGTGCAAAATTTTTTAAATTTCTTAATTATATCTTATATTATTTTGATATTTAATTAAGAATTTTTATTTTGAAATTTAGAATAAGTTACTAATCGCATTGCTCACCAACACTTTATCTCATCTAACTCATGGATTGTCCTGAATCTAGATTTGGTAATGGATAGCAAAATTTGCGTTTTTCTTTGCTTTTATATTTACTAGTAGGAATCCGCGCTCCACTATAGGTTTGTAAAGTTTTTTCGATAATTGAAACTAAAAATTGTGAATTCATCTTAACAATTGTAAATGTCATAATTGCATAAATAAACAATTGTATCCATTTATAATTTAAAAAGTTAAAATAAAAAGATGATAGAATGCAGCAGTTGTACACTGAAAGTTATAAATGAGTTGTGCATGTGAATTGTCTTTATTCACTAACTTCATAAAAACATATAGTATATGTTTGTATGTGAAACCCCGACATTTATAGGTGCATAACCTAATGTAGGAATGGTGACGTGAACTAAGAGGTAGTTTCAACCTTTCCTTGGTGAGTGTTACTAAATATTTGATAATCAAACATTCAAAGTTTATGCTTTTGGAGAATATTTTAAATTTTGTGCAATAGGTTTTTAACACTAACTGGTTAATTATCTTTAAATAATAAAAAGAAAGCAATTTATTTATTTACCTTTGAACAATGGAAAGAAGACACTCTGGTTATTTACCGCTAAATCATAGAAAGAAGTTAATCACCTTTAAATAACACAAAAGTATATTTGACTTTTCAAAGGAGATGTAGTCAAGCTTCTTTTGGAAGTTTTACGCCTTTCTTTTCTTTCTTTATAGCCGGCCATCACTTTTCAAAAGACATTTTCTCCCTTTTTTATTTTATTCAACCCAAAGCCACACTTCCTCCCATAAGAAAGCCACGATTTTCTTTCTTTTTCTTGGTCCTTTCATTCTTCTACTTTAAACCTTCACTCTTCATCCTTACTAACTCCCAACTCCATTTATTCCCTTGCTAGCTAAACCTAAAAGAGAGAAAATAAATTTCTCTTCATCCTTGTTTTTCTCTACATTAATGATTTCACATTTACGAAGGTTATAAACTTTAAATCCTTCAATTTTAAGCAAGTAGAGGTGAGATTTTGACCCATAAAAACTCCAAATTTCATGATTTTAATTTTTCCACAAGAAATTAATTAATCTCTAATTTTCTAAATTTTCTTTATTTTCAAAATATTTGGTTTACACCTCAAAGCTCACCAAGGTAAGAAAATCTTAAATTTGATTAGTTAGTTTAATGAGTTTGTGAATTCGAGTAGGATTCTAGATTAAAATGTTAGGTTAAGATGTAATTTAGCTGGTGTTTAATTATTAGAATTATTAATTCTGAATTTTTATGATATATTCGAGGTTATTGTTATGAGGCTGTAATTGTTAATACAAAACTCAACTTGGATTGAGGTCTTACAGGTGTTGGTTTTGTAAAGTGCATCCAAAAGTTAGGGATACGCATCCAAATTGTTTTTGATAATTGCATACAATGTTTTGATTATGTTATTAGCAATGCTTTAAAAAAAATGCATGAGAAACAAGCCCTTTGTATTATATGTTTTTCCTTCAACTATGTTTAAATTGGTACTGTTTGAGAGCTATTAAGTGTTGTAAGCATATATGGTTTCTATGATCAACTTGTTTTATGAAATGTTATGTGTGGTATGCTTATATTTTTATTAATATATGTTGGACATAAAGCCCTTTGAGAAAGTGAAATGAGTTATAAAGAAAATGTGAAACATTTTCAATGTGGAACACTTAAGTGAGAACTTGAAATAACATCAGTTTTTGCTAATTATTGTGCACAATAAGCCACCTAGTTAGCGTCTGGGAAGTGGGGTAAATGGCACTAACATTGTGACAGGAGAATGGTAAAAGCAATATTGAAGTCGGTAGGCCTAAGTGGACGAACTATATGGGTTGGCTACCCATCATGTGTGATATGTTTGTATTTGGTGCTTCTTAAGTTGCTCGACTAGTGTATTAAATTTTAATCATGATGCTTGGACTATTTGATATATTATTATAAGCTTTTCACTATTTAAAAGTTATATGAACGTGCTGGAATTTAAATATTTACCATACTGTGTGATTAGATTAAGTGTGGTAAAGTTTCGAAAAGAGAAAAGCACCAAAATATATAGATTTTGAATGAAGTCTCAAGACTTGTTTCTTGTGTATCAACACTTCCTCCAATAGAAGTTGATTTTAACCATTCAAAACCAGAAGTATTGAGTTCTGTCTTGCATGTCTTGATACCTTTGCAATTTTCAAGAACAAGTGTCAAGACTTGCTTGGCATGTCTCTATACTTATCCTTTATTTTCAATAAAAATAGTTTTTTTCCATGTGATTTGAGACATATGAACCTTGGTTTTTTGAAATATGATTACATCAATGTTTTATAAATAAAATATGATGGATTTTGAGTACATGAATTCATAGTCTTATGTTTTCAAACAAAACTGCATGGTCTCAAACTAAAATAGCATAGTTTATTAAATACTCTTTCGTTAATGCTCATTTCCTTCCTTATCCCCCACTAAGTATTATGTACTTACCCTTTTTTAAATCTCATATTTATGTTTTCTGATCCCAAGTAGATAAAGCTTAGCTTTGAGGTGGATCTTCTTTCGACAACCTTGGTAGGTATTTAAAGGCATTCACTAGCTGTATTAACATCACACTAAATGGGCTTTGTTATCTTGTCTTGTTTTGTCTAGATTGCAGTGTCCACTTTTGTTGTTCATAGACATGGGCACCATTATGTTCAGATGTGTTGAAAGGTTGTAAAGTTACGAGGTGGTTATGTGAAATAATAGTGTAATACATGATTATGATGAATGGAATATAAAACATGAGTTTAAGTTATGAATGTTGAATTTGTATAGGTGAGTGGATATGAATTTCAAGCAAATTATGTATAGGTCTCTAGGTAGAATCTCGTTAATGGCTTGCACATTTGGGGTACAGATTGCTGATAAGAGATTGCTTAAATTCCTACATTTTTAGAAATCACTCTTTTACCCTGAATATGATATTTATATGAGATATTAATCAATGTTGTTCTCTTTTTCTAGATAAAGAATATTGCTTAGAAGGAGAACCACCACTCATGGTACCAAGGAGCAAGAAGCTCTTAGTGAAGATGTAACGGCTAGGCTACGGTCCTTTACTTCCAGAGGTGGTGGTAGTAGAGGTAGCAGAGCTAGATTCACGAAGGCAAAAGCATCTAGAGATAATAAGATTGAGATACAATCCTAATAAGAAAGGGAATAACAACTAATAAGAGGACTGACTTTAGAGGAGTTAGCAACTGGGTTACAATAAGTTAATAAGACAGTGGAGGCATTAGCTATCAATTTAGAGGAGTTATGGAAAAAGGGTGATGAATGCCCCGTTGAGCATGTGGTTAGCAATACCCAGAGCTTTGGGGATCAATCGTGGATTTTAGCACAAAAGATGAAAGTAGTACCCTTATCTGAGTTCATGAAACTTAAACCCTTGATGTAGGATCTTATGCAGCAAAGGAACCTTAGAAGTTCTTGGATAGTATGGAGCGAATTGGCAGTGCTCTTGGTATCTCTAATATTAGATTAGTAGAGTTAGTCAGTTTTCGATTAGAGGCTATAGTGTAGTTGTGGGTGGAATCATATAAGAGGGGGAGATCAACTAGGCCAGCATCGATAACGTGGGAGGAATTTAGTATGCCCTTCATGGATAGATTTCCACCAATGAGTGTGAAAAATGCTAGGGCTCGTGAGTTTGAGGCATTAGTGTAGACATCCAACATGATTGTTTCAAAGTATGATATCAAATTGACATATTTATTGATAACTCTATGATATTGAGTTATTTCGTCTTAATTTTTATAGTAATTTAGGTAAGTTCTTGTAGTAGTGCATAGAAATTAGTAAGATTTTTATTTAATTATTTTAAGTTAGTTAATTAGGTGAGTTAATTTAATCTTAGTTAAATTTATACTTAAACTGGTGTTAATGTGCCTAAGATATGTTATTATTGATTAATTTGCTAATTTTGTAGGTGAGCAATTAAAAGGATGAAAAGTTGTCAAGATAAGTGTTCATGAATTGTAGACTTTTATTGCACATGTCTTGGTATTTTAATCATAACTTTCTTCAAGGAACTCAAAATGAGGTGATTCTTAGACCATTGGAAAGATAAGAGACAAATGTACATCTTTCATGTTTACCATTTCACTTAGTACGGCCTAGAATGTGATCAAAAACCTTGTTATATTTGAAGTGCTATAGTAGTCCAAGACAGAGGAAGCGAGGCTGTAGCCTTGGAAGAGGTAGATGTTGGGATTCGACCTCATGCTCAAACATGAAATTAATTTATAATGTAACAAAAAAAGTAAATTAGCATTTAATTAGAGAAACAACTGAATCTTATAGGATCAATGTTTGTGTTTTTCATGTAATTTTCAAATTAATTACGAAATATTCTTAAGTTTAAGAGTTA
>NW_018397280.1:963374-973186 GCF_002168275.2 Theobroma umbraticum
TCTAGATATTGTAATCAAGAGCCAATTAATCCTAAAACTCTTGTGATGAAGTAAGTAACCCGAAAATAGAATAAGAAAGTCAAAATCCTGCAGTCAAAATCTTTACTTCTTCACCTTTAGGATTTATCAAATCTTCATATTTCCAAGTATTTGGCCTCTAACAGTAATCCACATAGTGATTGAATAAGACCTTCTCAAAGGAAGGATTTTACTTGTGATAGCAAGTTGTGTTCCTAAAACAAAAAGACTAAAAATTCTTGCTAAATCTTATTTCTGTCAGACAAAGAAAACTATTATTCTTTTCTTATTTTTATGAAATAACTAAGAAATGGATAAAGACTTAAAGTTTTAGTTGGCTAACATAACATATTTGTATAGCCAAATTAGGTAGTAACCCTAGATGCAACAATTGTATTTTGATGTAATTAAGTCCTTATGAACTTAATTAATTTTTCTACTTTATTCTGGTCTGTTTCAATTAAGTCCAACTTAATTAATTATCCTAATTTAATCCCAATCAAGTCACTTAATGTGTGACCCATTAGGCTTTTAACATATTGACAATAAATATAAATCTTAATCAAATATCAATTTAATAATTGATTTATATTTATAAATCATGAACAACATCTAGCAATACATCATGACCATCTAAATGTTAAAGAGTTAATTAAAGAATTTGACAAAGCTCTTCAATGATAAGCCTCTTAGTGCAATATGGTAAATTTCATCAAATATCCCATATATGTCATAAAGCATGGCTTAGTGTCTACTTATGATATTTCATATTAGTTCTCATAATTCACGACTAACCTTATGAATTTAGGAAAATAACTTTCCTCAAATTCATTATGCTTTGTCCAAAGACTTTATACAAGTTAATCAAGAATTGAGATCAAGTGAGATACATCCCTTTATATCACTTGGGGTGATGAATCCTCTTTTGACCACTCATTCACCTTCGCATGCTTTATGGTATACTCAAAAACATCCTTTTTAGGCATCTAGTTGCTTCCTGACCTATAAGGTGAAATCAAAGTATGCCATTCCCCATACAAGATGACCTGATGTCTCATGTCCAAAGACTAGTGGCACGACTATCACATGAGAACATATTCTATAGACATTTGAGTGAGATACCAAATGAAGTTCTCATAGTAGGTCATGTTTACTGAACTTTCCTTCAACAAGCACTTATGTGTTATCCTCAAGTATCTCATATACTTCAATTTATGAGATCGATTGCTTACTTCAAAGTAAGAATGCTTAACAAGTACTAGTCTTTGGGTGTTGTCAATGCCTTGTCTTGACAATACAATGACCAAGAACACTTTTAAGAACATCGCTTTGATGTGTAGTGATCTTATAATTATAAGAACTTTACAATTCTCTTGCAAGGCCTTTATGTTCCATGGGCTTCATCCTATTAGTACTTAATAACTCATTATTACACTAACATAAAAGAAACCTTTATCACATATAGTTATGTGATTAAGTATGCATTAAATGATAATATATATTCCTTAACCAATCCAATTGGCTCAAGGGCATATACTAAGAGTAGGCCGTGATGCCTTGACATGAATTCCATGTTTTGTTCACTCTTAAATGGTCAAGGCCGTGGCACACCTGTTATTGATTAGAGATCTTTATTGGTTCGAAGTTCTTTCTTGAAGCGAACTCGAACCCTATATATGCAACCTTTCAAAGTACTTTTAGAGGTATGAAAAACACAAGATTTAGAGCTAATATTCATCCAAAAAATCATTGAAGAAAAGTCTCATTGGTGCTGAAAAGAAATTGAAAGATTCAAGAAGATTTGGACATCAATATTTCAACTCTTGGATTTTCTTTATTCTTTTTGTTATTCTTTATTTTTTTTATTTCAATGTTTAAACTTTATTTGATGATGATTTGTTACATTATGGGGAACTAATTTAGTTATGTCAGATTATGATTGAACTCAATACGTAGTCTGAAATATTGATATCTTTTTTGCTTATGTTTAATGGTTTTAAGTTGCTTATTCTATTCTATTTTTAATGCTTTTAATTACCTGATCACCAATTAGATTGAATTAGAAGTTAAACCTTGAAGAAGGAGATTTAGGTTAGACTTTGAATACAATAGTGTACGATTGAATGCACTTAGTTAATTAGGTGGTTTAGGGTTTGAGTTTAAGCAAAGTTTTAAGTAGTTTTCTTAATTTTTCTTTAATTAGTTAACAAATGATTGAACTAGTTTACTTCAAGTTATTTTAGTTCATTTGAATGTTAGAAATGCCTATTTTTAGCTATGGTTGATTTAGTTCTTATGTTTTTAAGGTCCTTAAAAGAGAAGAGGCCAAGTGGCATGGAATTGTACAAGTTGGTCAAGTGTAGACTTCACCAAGTATGCTGCGGTATTTTTACATACGTCAAGCTACAGAATTCCAACCATCATGATTCTTGGACCATGGGAAAGCTAAGAGGAAGGAATAAAACTTTCATGTTTATCACATTACCCAGTTCAGATTAAAGCAAGATCAAAATTGCATTAGAAGTACCCGGACTGTGGCAGTTTTGCACTAGACAGCTTAAAGAGCCAAGAATACATGTCCGCCACACAAGTCAGTAAATTTGGCACTACATCACCAAAATTTGGTGCCGCAGCGCCAACGTAAAGTGTTTAAAATATGCATGTTTTGATTTTTTACTTTAGGGCTTGAAAAGAAGGATATAAATAGGCTGGGTTCAAAGGGTTGGAGGTAGAGAACTTTTAGGGAGAAAAAAATAAACTTTCTACAAAAAGGAAAGGAGAGAAATCAAGGAGATTGGATTCAAAAAGCTGCATCAACTCATTTTTCACATTATTCTTCTCTCTCTCTTTACCTTTTATTGTAGAAATGATTTATTTATTGAGAATATTGAACTTATGCTGTAAATATGTTGAGCTTAATATTGTTTTCTAGGATTATGGTTGATCTCTTCATGTAGTTTGGATATTTTAACTTTCTTTTACTTATAATTAATGGGTATTGTATTGTTTATTTCAAATTTAAGCTTATTGCCTCTAATTGCTTGATCAACAATTATAGATTGATTGGGTCTCTAAATGTAACTTGACAAAGAGAGTTTATAATAGATCATGGGTTTGAATAGCATGTGTTCATTTCACTTAGAGATTAGGTGCTATGACTAGTGTTTAGGATAGAAATATACCTAAATACCATATGAAACCAATTATAGAGCAAAATCTTGGTGAGTCTACCTTAATTAATTTACATAGACATACGAAAAATTAATTATGATAGGTATGCTTACAATATCTTGTAGATAAATTTGGACTCTAGGCTAGCAACCAACCCATTGATATGAGTACAAAGAGGGAGATTAAATTCTAATGATAGGTAGAGTAATTCCCCAATCCTAAGCTTTACTTCACTAATCCTCTAGCAATTTTTTTAGCATTAATTCCTTAGTTTAGCTTTGTTACTTTAATTTTATTTTTAATTAAGTTGCAAATTAGATTTACTTGGATAAGATTAGGATGCTAAATTTTAGTAATTAGCAAGAATTTATATACATTTCCCTATGGAGATGATATCTGACTTACTATTATATTACTTGTGCGACACGTGCGCTTGCGTGTGTGTAAAGTCAGAAACAAGTTTTTGGCATTGTTGTTAGGGAATTGTTTTTTATTCTTTTGTTAATATTAATACTGAGCAAAGTAGACTTAATTCATGCTCTATTGTCTTTATTTTTAGGTACCTTTTGTCCAGTGAATGAGAAGAGTGAGGAGCTTGGAAATTGCCTCTTGTGATTTGGAAGTTGAGAAAACTTTTTGGAGATTATTTAGATAAAACTCTCAAGACTAAAATCAATCAGATACAATGGTTGAGAATAAAGGTAAGAAGCAAATTCAAGGACACGTAGTTGATAACCGATCATTGAGGGATTATGTTGTTCTGTTAGTCTGAGGACTTCATTCAAGCATTAGAAGGTTGACAATTCAAGCCAACAATTTTGAAATTAAGCCGTCTATCATTCAAATGATACAAATGTCAGTCCAGTTTGGAGGTTTACCAAATGATGATTGGAATGCACATATTGCTAACCTTTTGGAGATTTATGATAGCTTCAAGCACAATGAGGTCATTGATGATGCTATCTGATTAGGACTTTTCCTTTTCTCACTATGGGATAAAGCCAAAGTTTGGTTAAATTTTCTCCTTGCCAGCTCCATCACTACTTGGGATGACCTTGCACAAAAGTTTCTAGCCATGTTTTTCCCATTAACAAGACTACAAAGATGAGGAACAATATTACTTTTTTTATGCAGTTGGATTTTGAGTCTTTATATGAAGCATGGGAAAGGTATAAGGCCTTGTTGAGGAGATGCCCATATGATGTTCTACTTAAATGGTTGCAAGTGCAAACATTTTATTTGGACTACCATTGATGTCGTAGCTAGTGCCGCTCTCATGAATAAGTCAATTGATGATGCTTATGATCTATTAGAGGAGATAGCCTCCAACAACTATCAGTGGCATTCTGAGAAAGCTTTGCCATAGAGGGTAGCGGGTGTTCACGAATTGGATGCCATTAATGCTTTAACTGCTCAATAGTCGCTTTCACTAAGAAATTGATTATTTTGGAGTCCATTAAGTATAAAGTCCCTTTATTTCTTGTGATTATTGTGGTGAAGGGCATTCAAGCAATCAATGTCATTTGACTATGGAGTCAGTGCAATTTATGGACAGGTAGAAAAATAATCCATACTTAAACACATACACTCTTAGGTGGAGGAATCACCCCAACTTTTTTTGGAACAATAATCAAGGCCCTTCATCAGCTTTGAGATCAAATTTTCCCTTGGGTTTTCCACAACAACCTAGATCCCTAGTGCAAGAAAAGAAGCTATCCATGGAAGAATTGCTCATGAAATATATGGATAAAAAAATGCCCTTATTCATAATCAGGCAGCTTCATTAAAAAATCTTGAGACTCAAGTAGGGCAATTAGCCAATGTTGTCAACAATAGACCTCAAGGGACCCTACTGAGTAATACTGAACCTAATCCTAGGAAGGAAGGTAAAGAACTTTGTATGATAGTATTCTTTCGGAGTGGGAAAGAGATGCATAGTGATAGTAAGTAAGAAGAGCCACAAGAAAAGCCAGTTGAGAATGAATCAAAAGTCAAAAAGTCAAACAAGCAAGTGCAGGTCAAAGATGCACTAGTAACACATCCTCTTCTTCCATTTCTTTAATGCCTCCAAAAGCAAAATTTAGATGCTCAATTTCAAAAATTGCTAGAGGTATTTAAGAAGCTCCACATCAACATCCCATTCGTGGAAGCATTCAAGCAAATACCTTCATATGTTAAGTTTTTGAAAGATATCCTGGCAAAATAGAGGAAACTGAATGAGTATGAGATAGTAGCATTCATTGAGGAGTGCAACACTATTATTCAGAACAAGCTACCATCAAAGCTTAAAGATCTAAGGAGTTTTTCTATACCTTGTGCTATTGATAGTTTTAAGGTTTCTAAAGCTTTATGTGATTTAGGGGCTAGTGTGTCACTGATGCCTTTGTCCGCTACTAGGAAACTTGGATTAAAGGACGTTCAACTTACTACAGTCATCTTGCAATTAGCAGATAGAATAATTTGACACCCTTTTGGGATCATAGAGGATGTATAGGTGAAAGTGGGGCATATCTACATCTTGATTGACTTTCTTGTGCTTAAGATTGAAGAGGATGTGGAAATTCCTTAAATCTTGCATTGACCTTTCTTGGCAATTGTAGGCACATTCATTGATGTGAAAGAAGGCAAGATAACTTTTAGAGTTGGAGAAGAGGTAGTAAAGCTCAATATTTTCTATGCAGTTAAGCATTCTACCTCTCCAGTTAGTTGCTTTAGAGTGGATATGGTTGACAAGGGCAAGGGTAAGCTTATTTCTCCATCTATAAGTCATCAAGCAGCAATCTTTGTGCTAAAATCGCCACCTTCATAGATCAAAACCAAGCAATCGCATGAGGAGCATCATCCACCATCTCCTAATTGTCTTGATTTTTATGTTAGACAACAAGTGTTACTCAATACTTCTAACTTTAAACTTTTTTCATGGAAATGTAAGGCAAGATGGTTGGGTCTTTTTAATGTTATCAAGATCTATCCGTGTGGGATAATAGAGACAGAGAGTGAGGCCACTAGAGGATTTATAGTTAATGATATCAGCCTTAAGACATATATTGTAGCGACCGTTCCTCGATCGCTACCGATATGGGAGTCTCGCTGGAGAACTCGCCAAGTCCTGAATAAGCCTTACTTAAAACGTTAGTTACTACTTCATATTCATGCCATCAATCTAAGAAAATTTCTTTGAACCCTAAAACTCTTTGTAATAAGAATTGAACCATAATCTTTATAAATTAACTAAACCTTTATTCCATATAATCGTAAAATTAATACATCAAGACTTATAATCTCTAAATGTACATTCGTATTGACACTATTGTCTAATTTCATAATAAATTACACTATGACAACTTGACCTCTTGCAGCGGAGTGACTTAGAATAATGTGCTATGAGATGCCTTTACCTATCCGCGGTGAATTGAAAAGGTCGATGAATGCACGCTAGGCTGATCATTATATGCAAAAGGGAAATAACTGGGTTGAGTCTCATAGACTCAGTGATCATCAGCTCCGTGAGTAGGGCGTAGATGGGAAACAAGCATAAAGCAGATAAGTTGAATAATAAAACTAGAATATCAAATCATAATCTTAAGAAACCAAATCATAAGTAGGATATTTGTGCCTTGTAAAAATAATGTCATAAAATCATAATGCAACATTTCAATTGGCAAAACTATGCTGAAAACAAGTGCAGCAAAATAGAGTTCAATCATCGAAAACATCACTTGCCATCAAAATATGAATAACGGTATAAAAGCATGCACGCTCCCAAAATATGTGGCATGTAAAGAAATCAAAGTGTGCAACCACATAAACCATTTCATGATTGTCAAGTAAGCACTGAAAGCTTTTATTCAAACAAACAAAGCTGCAAAGAAATCTTAACTCTCCACCATGCAAAAGAGTATGCATCGAAAACTCACAAGGCTCTCGAGTAGGTAAGTATCATAATCACTTGTGGACCCATTTCCATGTAAGAACATCCGGGAGCTCTGCTCCAACTGATTCCCACAGCCATGGCAGTCTCAATGGTGTTGGCCGACATAGGAGAAATCAAGCGGTCGCAACCTCGAATACCACTTCTGGCTTAGCCACATATAACAACTCGTAGCCTTGCCACATATATTATAGACTATGGCCCCAACCATGTCTAACAGCCCGTTGGCCACGCAAGGGTTCTCTAGGTACTCACTTGTGCACAAGGGTTGTACTTAACGTAAGTGACAACTGGCCTACTCTCAACACTCTTGATTTATCAAAGCCATTTTCAAAACCAAATCTAGGTTGTCCAAGACTTTCGCTTTAAATAATTTAAAAACAATGTTCAACAATTTTGTAAATAGCTTTCTACATTAAAAGGCATGATGTAAATATTTGTATAAAAATTGAACTAAAATCGATGCTTAAAACTTGCATTTTAAATCATTTAGTAGATGCATTTAGCTATGAATATCACACAAAAACACAAGGCACAAATTTTGATGCAAACACTGTAAAAAGGCTTGTTTCCTGATTTCTAAAACTCTTTACATATATAGCTTATTTATAGGTATATCCAAATCACTTTTAAAACACTTGCATTCATAATTTCCTATGGTTTCTACCAGCTTATGCTTTCCACAATAGCAATATATAAATCATTGTAAATTCGTTTTAAAATTGCGTATCCATGATAACAGCTTATGCTATCCACAAATACTCTTAAGAAAAACCAACAACGTTTATTAACGTAAATTAATATATATTATGGAGATTTTAAAATCGACACACCCTACTCAACTCTTAATGGCAGGATATCACTTTGCCACTTATCTAGTTACGCTTCCTCCTTTAGTTAATCACTACGGCAATCCTTTTTTGTTTGCACACTTCCTAGCAATAAACGAAGCTTAATGAACTTAGTATTGATCATTCTCATTTTCCTTTCTTAGTCATACATTCATCATCATTTTTATAGCTTACATTATGCTAGAACATCTTTCTTTCCCATTTAAACCTTACACATTCATATACATTTTGACATACTTTGACTAATGGAATTAATATCTCTTACTTGTGTAATTCTTTACGTTACGTGTACTGGCAACTTGATTATATCATTAAGTGCCTATTTCAACCTTTCTAAGCAATTTTCATTCCAATCCATTTTATATTTTCATAACATTAACCATATATATATTTATATATATGGCAACAAAAATCATTCTCAATTTACTCAATTACTTATAAGTTCACATGCTTCATTATCTATTTACTTTCAATGCTTTATTTCTCAATCCACCATTCACATTGTTTCTCTTTATTCTTCCGAATAACCTACCAAGCAAACCCAATATCTCTAAATAGCTCATGCATGTTAGATTCTTTCAACAACCATATTCACTTTTAACATACCACCACTAAACATGACATCAATTTCCATTCATCCTATATCAACATCCTCAACATTTTTAAACTTTTCACAACAACACATATCCACCATTTTCATTCATTTCATTTTTAACTCTCAACTAACATAATTGTTTCCTAATCATACTCAAAACATCTTACCACCATTTCACTTTGCATGCCTTACCTTTGTGATGGATTAGACCTTGCATGCAACCTCAATGCTCTTCCAAAGTTCCACCCACCAAGCTGCCCACATTTTACACAATCATTTCCTCACAATATTCAACTAACTATAGGCATCAAAACAAAGTAGTAAGCTTACCACTTTCCTTTCACTTGGCATCCACCATGCACCCATGATTTTGAATGGCTTGCACGTCACCAAACTTTCTCCAATCAAGCTGATCTTTGTTGCCACAAGATATATTTCTTAGTCATCAACCCATTTCCAAGGATTAATCAAACTAAAAACCAAAATCCTTACTTTTCCTTGCTTAAATTGCAAAACCGAGCTTTACATTTCCATCCACACTCCACGGCTTCTCTCTTGAGTGTTGGAGACTTCTTGGTTGCTAGAATAGCACAAGGCTATAAGAAGAAGGAGGAAACCTCACAGTTTCTCTTGATCTAGTGCAAACCGAGCCTTTCCTTCCTTTCTCTCTTTTCTTTCTTTTTATTTTCTTTCGGGTGGAATCCTTTCAAACTTCTTTTCCTCTTTTCTCTTCACTAAATGACCTGCCCTCAAGCTTCTCCTAAGTGTCCCTCACCTTTCTCTTTCTCTCCTAAAACTTAACATTTATATAGCCACCCATTGGGCCAATCACATTTCTTGTACATATTTTTCTTTTGTTTTCATTTGGCCACCCTCAAAAACCAATCAAAATACATGCATTTTTATTCCTTTAATTTTATTTGGCCACCTTGCCATCCAATGGTGCTTCATCCACCAATTTCTTCCCTTGTCCATTAGTCCAATATCTATCCTCACTATACTCTCCCATTTAATCTTCCTTTTATTATTTATTTCATTCACCACCTTATTCCTCCAATCACCTTTCATGCACCAACTTTATTTTATATTTTCGAGTCATTCTTCAAATCATTCAAGACATATGTATCTATGTCTCCCTTATTTGGCCCTTTAATGCACCAATCCCTTTTCATGCAAACAAGTTTAAGCTTATCCTTCCTTTTTACTTCACATGATGGGGGCCATACATGTTCCCCACTAACTTCCT
>NW_018397280.1:973196-991354 GCF_002168275.2 Theobroma umbraticum
TGCCATCATTTGCATGTAATAGTGAATTTTACATGCACATCTTATTATTTAACATAATCTAACTTCCTTTAGTTAGTCAATGTCCACTTAGCTTCAAATATTGTAATTGTACATAAGTCCTCAACTTTTCCTTATTTATAATTTATCCCACCAAACTTTTTATTCTTGCAATTTGGTCCTTCAATCATTTCTTTTAAATTCCAATTTCCTTCTATCTTTCTTCCTTTACATGAGTACAAATAAAATATCAAATTCGCACTTCACCAAAATGTTGCTATAGTATTTAAATATATACTTACTCGCTCATTCTTTAGTTAATAAAGGCACGTGGGCTCCACTTACATCATTTTTCTTTGAAATTCGTTTTTACTTCTTCTCCCCCACTTATATTAGTCATATACTCCTTCTTCATGACTAATTTCAATCACAGATAAAATATTAATATTTTAATATTATTTTATTCCAAAATGTATCACTTGTCCTGATTTACTTTCGAATTACCTTTTTATCTCGTTAATTCATCTTTGATAAAATATTATTATTTAATTATCATGTCATCGCATATGAAATATTTTATTCTAAAATATTTCTTTCGTCTATCACTACTGTTTCGCACTTAAATTTATGTCCATCAAACCTCCGTCTCATCGATGAGATAATATTGGCTCTTATACGAGGGCGGAGTGTTACATATATTGTGGATGAAGAAATGCAGAATAGGGTGCTATAGTCAAGCTAGTAACTATAAAGAAACGCCTCTTGGGAGGTAACCCAAGTTTTAAAACTCTTACTCTTTTTATTGGAAGTTAATTTTTTTAGCTTTTCCCATTAATTTGTTTTTGTTCTTTTCTCTTATTTAGATTTTTGTCACCATAATGGATACTCCCAAAAACTTTGGATATAATGAGGATGAAAAGGAAGATTAGAGGATCTCTGCTAATCGGGGGAGTATTGTTGACTTGTTTTCTTTACTTTTTTAAAATTAAGGACAATGTTAATTCTATGTTTGGGGGGAACTTTTTAGTCTTTGAGCTTTATTTTCTTTTTTTTTTGGCATTTATGCTTTTAGACCTTAAGTTTGGTTAAGTTGTTCATCATTTAATTTTTGCATATTTTAAGATATCGAACTAAAGTTAGTTGCACCAATTTCTTTGATTCACCTATCCAATGATGAAAACTTAGTTATCTTGTTATCTTATTCTCTTTGTAGGTGTAAATATTATTTGAGTATTGTGCTGAACTCTTGAAATAAACATCATTGTTGGATGAGATTTTCCACAATTTGAGTAGTAATCTCTTGCATTAAATTGTTGTGTACATTTAGAGAAGATTTATGTGAATGTAAATTTTTGAATAATGTCTGAGTTTTAGAATTTGTTTGAGTTTCTCTCGAGGAAAAATCCTAGGCTATTCTTAATTAAGGAAATGACATAGGCCATCCTTGGACTAGTTGAGCCTTTCAAGCCACCTTACTTTATATTTATCCCTAGAATACCCTTTTGAGCCTAATGTAACCTTTTTTTTGTTTAAACACTTAATTATTAGCTTAGACTCTTACATAAAAAGTTTCAATTTCTACATCCTTCACTCCTAAGTGCATAAGTCAATTTAGGAAGTGTAATGAACTAGATAGTGATAAAAAGGTAGTGAAGATGAAAATTGCTTGAAAGTTCAACATGATTATAGTCATCTCACTACCCAATAAAAGAAATAAGTTTAAGGGTGTGAAAATTGAGGAAAAGAAAAAACGGGAGGAAAAAGAATGGAGTGTTAAACAAGAAAAAATTTGATGTAAAAGGAGTGTACTAGGTGAAGGAAAATAAAGCTCTAAATAAGTCCTAGATTGATTATACGCTTAAGGTGAATTGAGCCACATAATATCCCATATCCTACCTTTACCCTAGCCATACATTACAAGTCGAATAATGTTCTAAGGAT
Source organism: Theobroma umbraticum (assembly GCF_002168275.2). Lineage (NCBI taxonomy): Eukaryota > Viridiplantae > Streptophyta > Magnoliopsida > Malvales > Malvaceae > Theobroma > Theobroma umbraticum. Next base: position 975,135 of record NW_018397280.1, read on the forward strand.
CCTTGATTAGGTGTTAGGTTACATTAGTGGAGAGAGAGACAAAAAGCAAGCATGTCAAATTTAAGACTAATTTGAATTTTGCATGAGCATAAATTTATTCGGATTGCATGATGGTTCATTGTAAGAGATTGCACACACACGGGAATCCATTCGAGAATGGGCTTGTATGTGAGTTGAAATTTGAACTTGAATAATATTGATGTTTTGCTTTGAGTTGAAAGAAAATGAGATGACTTATAAGGAATATAAAGATAATCATTAACTTAGTGCAACCTAATTCTAGTTACATGTTTTCTTTGTTTAGGTTATTTTCTTTTGTTTTAAGTTTTGTTTGAAGACTAGCAAAATATTAAGTTTAGGGTATGATAACTCTATTATATAGAGTTATTTTTCCATATTTTGAGTGATAAAATGGCTAAGTCTTTGAGTTTAGGCAAAGTTTTAAGTAGTTTTTTTTTGTTTTTCTTTAATTAGGTAACGCATGATTGAGCTAGTTTACTTCAAGTTATTTTTGTTCATTTGTATAGTAAAATTGCCTATTTTAAGTTATGGCTAATTTAGTTCCTATGTTTTTAAGGTCCTCAAAAAAGAAGGGGTCAAGCGGCAAGGAACTGTACAAGTTAGCCAGGTGTAGACTTCACTAAGTATGCTATTGTATTTCAAACATACATTGAGCTACAAAAGTCCAATAACCATGATTCTTGGACCATTAGGAAGGCAAGAGGAAGGGATATAACTTTCATGTGTATAATTTTCCCAGTTCTAATCAGAATATGGTGAAAATTACATTAGAATTAGCCAAACTGTAGCAATTTTGCACTAGATAGCTTAAAGAGCCTAGAATAGATATTCCCCACACAAGTTAGTAAGTTTGGTGCTGCGGCACCAATTTTCCTCAAAAAAAGATGTTGAAAAAAATCTGTTGAAAACTCAAAAGAAGAAAAATCACAATTAAAAACTGTTCCCACACCTCCACCACATTTTCCTCAATGTTTTCGCAAATAAAAGCTTGACAAACAATTCTAGAGATTTCTTGAGGTATTTAGAAAGTTGCATATTAATATTCCTTTTGTTGAAGCTTTGGCACAAATGCCATGTTATGTTAAATTCTCGAAAGACATCTTGACTAAGAAGAAGAAATTGGAAGAGTTTAAAATAGTTGTACTTACTGAGGAATGCAATGCTATAATCTAGAATAAGTTTCCACCAAAGCTTAAGTATCTCGAGAGTTTTTCTAGTCCTTGCACTATTGGTACTTTTAAAAATTTTTAAAGCTGCGTGATTTGGGTGCTAGTAATAATGTTTTTGTCTATTACTAGGAAACTTAGATTTAAGGAGATACAACCCACTACAGTTACCTTGAAATTAGCAGACAGAACAATTAGGCATCAAGTTAGGATTATCGCGGATGTTTTAGTTAAAGTTGTGCATTTGTACATACCAGTGGACTTCATTGTGCTTGAGATTGAAGGTGATGTTGAATTTCTTGTATTTTGGGATGACCATTCTTAGCTATAGTTGGAGCAATCATTGATGTTAAGAATGGTAAGATAACTTTCAAAGTTGGAGAGGAAGAAGTAGTGCTAAATTTGTTCAATGCAACTAAGAATCCTTACATAGATAGTTGCTATAAAGTGGATTTAGTTAATGAGGGTAAAGGTAAGCTTATTCCACCTTCAACGAAGCAAACACCAACTTTTGAGACGAAAGCACCAACCGTTTCCAATCATCTTGATTTCGTGGTTGGATAATGAATAGTAATTTTTGATTCACAACTCCATCTTTTGCCATGAAATCTTAAACCATATTGGTGGAAAACCTTCAAAGTGGTAAAGGTTCATCCTTATGACATTATTGAGATTTATAGTAGGCTTATTAGAGCAGTTGTAGTCCAAAAAAGGATGCTATAGTCAAGTTAGTGACTATAAAGACGCACTTTGTGGTAGGCAACCTAAGCATTCTAACTTAGTTAACTTACTATAAGTTATTTTATTTATTTATTTTTCATTACTAAAAATTTGGCTAATTAATTTCTCTTATTTTGCAGATACATTTAAGCCCATTTTAAACAAACAGGAGGAGGGGGTAGGTTGTGGCCTTTCGACTAAGCATCCATGTGTGTCGTTGCCCATAAGACCCTAAGCTGTGGCCTCATATCCCTTGAAAGCCCTTCTTTTTGAAATTTTGGCGAGGCCATGACACCCCTAGTGTAAGGGAAACCTCGCATAGGTAGCCAAAAATTTAACAGCCTGCCCTTTGAAACCCTTTTTGCCCCTTTTTTTTTTATAAATTTGCCTTTCCTTTATTTAAACCCCTCACCCTTATGAACCCTAAACCTTCCATCTCCTTCAAACTTTTCTGTACTTTTCTCTCCAATTCTCTCCATAATCCTAGTAACCCTACCACTACCTAGTTATCTTATGGGTGACAATGAGGTGAAAGATGATAAGGAAGAAGAGAAGGATTACAACTTTTCCATATTCATTCAACCATCGAAGGAGTATTCTTTACATTTCCTTTATTTTTTCTAATATTAAGGGCAATGTATAGTTTAAGTTTTGGGAGGGATGAATTTATTTTTCTATTTGTAAATATTCTATGGAAGTATCAAGATTTAATTTTGTTTGCTTGCTTATTTAAATTTTTAAGTAATTAGGATTAGTTGATCACTTGATTTTTATGCTTGCTTGAATTTTTAAGAATCTAGAGTAGAGTTGTGACAAACTTTTTTCCAATGAATTCCTTATCCAATGATAATGACTACTTGTCTTGTATCTTTTGCTTTAGGTGAATAAGGTTTTTATTTGGATTCATGATAAATTCTTTTGTTCAGTGTCATTACTAAGATGTAATTTACACATTTTGAGCAATTTATCTTTTTCTTTGAATTATTGTGAATATTTAAAGAAAGATTATGTTGATATAAAATTTAAATAATTTCATGAATTCTAGAATTTGCTTGATTTTTCCTCGAGGTGAAATCTTAGGCAATGCTTAGTTAGAGACATGATTTAGGCCATTTTTGGACTACTTGAGCCTTGCAAGCTAACCTTGCTATGTTTTTATCCCTACTATATCTCTTTAAGCTTAATTTCCCTTTTCATTGTTTAACTACACAATAATTGGGCCTAGCCTTTTAAATAAAATTTTCAATTTTGCGCCTCACTCCTAATCATGTAAATTCTTTTAGGAAATATATGTTGAGCTAAATGTAAAGGTAGAAAAAGGTGAAGTTGACGAAAATTAAAAAAAAAATTCAAACATTAGTGATAAAAATCACCTTACTACCTACAATAAAAAAAGTAAGTTTGGAGCTATGAAATTATGATGCAAAAAAGAGAAAAAGTCGAATAAAGTGTTGAACAAAAGAAAAGTTCAAAGTGAAAAAAAAAGTTACTTGGAGAATGAAAATAGAGCTCTATATAGGTCCTAGAATAATTATGTGCTTGGGGTGATTTGAGCCACATTATATCTTTTACCCTACCTTGAACCTAGCCATACATTACAAGCTTCATAAAGTCCTAATGATCCCTAATTTTGTGTTAGTCTACATTAGTTAAGAAAGAGATGAAAAGAGAACTTATGGAGTTTTGGTACTAATTTGAATTTTGTGTTAGTTTAAACTCATCTAGATGTCATGATATTCTTAGTAAGAGATTTTAAACACACACACACACACACAAATCCATTTGAGAATGTGCTTGCATTGGAATTAAAACATCTCTTTGAATGATGCCTATATTTTTCCTTAAGTTGGGAATTGATAAACACACTTTTAAGGAAATTATGAAAGATCATTAAAGTTGGTACACTTTATCTCTGATAGTTACTTTATATATTTTGCTTTTATCATTTAAATTGTTTTGCTTAAGTTATTTCTTTTTTATGTTTTGCTCAAGGAGTAGCAAAATTTTGAGTTTGGGGGTGTGATAACATTATGATATAAAGTTATTTGGTCTTAATTTTGATAGTCATTTAACTAAGTTCTTATAGTAATACATGAAAATTAGTAGATTTTATTTAATTATTTTAAGTTAGTTAATTAGGTGAGTTAATCTAATCTTAGTTAAATTTGTGCTTAAATTGGCGTTGATGTGCCTAAGATATTTTATTATTGATTAATTTGCTGATTTTGTAGGTGTGTAATTAAAAGGGTGAAAAGTTGTCAAGATAAGTGTTCATGAGAAGTAGACCTTTACTAGACATATCTTGGTATTTTAACTATAACATTTTCTACAAAACTCCAAATGAGGTGTTTCTTAGGCCATTGGAAATATAAGAGATAAATCTACAACTTTTGTGTGTACAACTTCACCCAGTTCGGCCTGTAATATGGTCAAAATCCTTATTGTCATAAAATCACCGTAGTAGTCCAAGACAAAAGAACAGAGGCCGCAACTTTGGGACGGATAAGCCACAATGCCCTAACATGAATTCCATGTTTTATTAACTTTTAAATGGAAAAGGCTACAAACTAGGAAGAGGTAGGCCGCAGTGCATCTACTACTAATTGAAAATCCTTTTTGGTTTAGACTTCTTTCTTGACATGAACTCAAACCCTATTTATGCAACCTTTTAAAGGACTTTTAAAGGCATGAAAAACAAAAGATTTGGAGATAAGATTTAGAAACAAAATCATTGTAGTAAGGTGTCATTAGAGCTGAGAAGAAATTAAAGGATTCAAGAAGATTTGGTGACCAAGATTTCAACTTTTAGAGTTTCTTTTTTCTTTTTGTTATTCTTTATTTTATTAGTTTAGTTTCAATGTTTAAACTTTATTTGATGATTATTTGTGACATTATGGGAACTAATTTAGTTATCTAAGATTATGATTGAACTCAATACCTAGTCTGAATTATTTCTCTCTTTTGCTTATGTTTGATGGATTTAAGTTGTTTATTCTATTTTATTTTTAATGCTTGTAATTACCTAACGTCAATTAGATTGAATTGAAAACCTATGTTAAGCCTTGACAAAGGAGATTTAGGGTAGATCTTGAATAAAATTGCGTATGATCAAATGTACTTAGTTGATTAGGTGGTTTGACTTGACTATAGGGTAGACATACACCTATAAGCCATATGTAGCCAAGATTAGAGCATGAACTTAATGAATCTTTCTTCAAATTAATTTGCATAGACTTATAGGAAGTTAAGTGATAGAGATATTTTTATGAGAAACTTGCAAGATACTTGTAAATAATTTAGGACTTTAGGTTAGTAACTTAATCTATTGAAGTAAGTTAAAAGAGAGATACAATATTTAGATCAAGTATTGAAGGATATCAAAATCTTAAGTCTAGTAGTTGATTGAATTCTAGAAACAAATTTGCTGATTAATTTTAAATGAGTTTTAGTTTTAGTTTGTTAGATTTAATTTTGCTTTTTAATAATTTAAATTTCATTGTTTGAATAAGATTAGGGTGTATTAATTTTAGTAGTTAATAGTAAGAATTAATTCAATTCTTTATGGGATCGACACTTTACTTTTCACTATATTACTTGTTTAATGATATGTGCACTTGCATGGGGTGAAATCACACCCTAATATGGGATTTGCTTAAGTTAGAAATCCTTAGATGAGTAAGTTAAATTATGTTTTGAAAACTTGAAATTTAGTTTTGTGAATGGAAAATTTCATGGTGTAATGTTTTGAGATGATTTTTGCGTTTGGATTATTCAAAAGTAAGTTTTGATGTTAGAAAAAAATCCATGTTTTGATGCATTCAGATGATTTACAAAGTTTTGTGTCAATAAGAGTTCAATTGGACATGTTTCTAAGGTTTATTTTTGATTTTGGGACCCAATCTATTGATAGATGTTCTCAATCTTTTGATAGATACAATCTACGAAGGGCTTATCAAAGTTGCCCTGAAGAACATATATGGATAAATAAGCATACCTATCAATAAATGGTCAGATATATTTGTAGATGGCAATCAAAAAGCTTCTAAAAAGGGTTTTAAAGTTCATCTATCAATAGATAGACCCAATCTATTGATAGATGACACCGTTTTCATAAAAATAAAAGGGCAAAAGTGTATTTTCACTTCTCAAACTATAAATAGTACACATTATTTGAGGGTTTCTCAACCCTCAGCTATTTTTGCCAAGGTAAACCCTTTCCTAAACCCTTTTTAACTTGTTTTTAGTTAGAAATATTCATTTTCAATGATTTTGATCTTAGTTTTGAGATTTAATGATGAAAATGTCATTTTTAAGCTTTAAAACCTTTAAAGCTCACATTTTAATGCTGGAAATTTATGACTTTTGCCCAAAATTTTTTGTTAAGGATTAAAGCTAAGATTTTTGTGATTTCATTTAACATCTATGCTCATCTAAGGTAAGATTAGAAGATTTATGCATTTTTAGCTTAGCTTAGATAGAGAAAGTGATTATAGCCACAAAGCAAATAGATTTTAAAAGTTGCCAGATTAATTATTTTGAGTTTATTAGTTTAGAAATTGATTGTTATGAATATTGTGTGGTAGGAATGCCTGAAAACACATTAGATCACACAGAATTGAATTTGAAGTTGAGCTTCCTAAAAGGTGAGTGAATACACCACATTTAAAACTATTTTGATATGTAAAATTGAAGCATGATTTGAGGTTTATTGGTGAATATGATTTACAACAAATATTTATGAACTAAAAATTTATTTATGGATGAGGAAAATATTTTAAAATTTATTTTTTAACCTACCATGTATGTAAATATGGTATTATGTGTTAGTTTTCAAAAAAGGGGAACAAGTACCTTATGATTGAGTCCACTCTATTACTTCAGTCTTTGGACTAGTGTGGGTATGAATATGATTTATGATTAATGCATGAATGTATGAGGTGTACGCTAGATATGCTGAGGCATGAAATGTGTGGTGGCTTATATGATGATTTTAATCTAATCATTATGTTTACGTTTATGAGGTGTTTTCCATATATTATATGAGATGTTTGAGGAAGCATGATGAATGCTACGAGATTATGTATGTAATGCATGTTTTACATATGATACGATGAAAGAGTAGGCATGAGGAAATGCCATGTGATGTGTATATGATGTGAAATTCCATATACTTTATGAGATGAGTAAGCATGTATGCGATGGACATTCCACATACTAGATGCTATGATTATAAGAGTTTAACGAGTGTAATTGATTCCACTCACATGGGGTGTAGTGATGACATGTAACACCTCATACCCTCCTATAGAAGGCAATAAGACCTTATTGACAAGACGAAGGATCAATTGACATAAATTTAAGTGCCAAAGAGCGGTGACAGGTGGAACGAATATTTTGAGATAAAATATTTTACACGTGAAAAAAATAATAAAATAATAAAATTTTATCGGTGATGAGTTAGTGGAGTTAGAAGGTGATTTAAAAGTGAACCAAGGTAAAGTAAGACACTATGGGACTCGAGGAGACAAATGAAGAATTTTGGAATAAAATAATATTTTATTAATAAAATAACATTAAAATAATCCGTTCTCAGAACGAGTCCCATCTTGTGAGAGATAGGTTAAGTCTAAGTGGGGGAGACCAATAATAAAACTTTTGGATGACATGAATAAAATAATATTTTATTCATTTATATTATATTATATTATTTAGATAGAGAAATTATTAGTTATATGCAAAATTGGATGGAAAGAAAATAATTAGTCATGGAAAATAATGTTATGTGGAAGATTGGCACATGCCTGTGACAATACAATTGCATGTAAAAGATCGCATATAAAGGTGTAATCTTAGTGTGGAACATATGGGACCCTTACCATGTGACAAATAAAAAGGAGTCAAATGCAAAAGGTGAAATATGCATGTGATTTTACTAGTTAAAGAAAGCATAGAAGATTTATGCATGATGAATAGTTGGTGGCAATGTTGGACTAAAATAAAGGAAATATGTATGTATGTATGTATGTAATATTATTGGCTAAATGGGAGGCCAAATGTTAAATTAGGTGGGAAGAATGCATGAAAGGCTATTGGACATAAGTAAAGTGGATGAAATGGAAATGCATTATGAATACATAAAGATAGATTAAAGAATGGATGCATAATGGAGCTAGATATTCAACCAATTAAAAGAGATGGAAATTGGATGCATGAAATCTTATAGGTTGGCAAGGTGGCCAAATAGAATAAAAAGGCAAATGTGTGCATGCAATTTGATTGGCTAGGTGGGTGGCCAAATAAATAATCAATAGAAACGAAAAAGAAAAGAAAAGTGGCTTGAGAACTTAGGCAAAATCGTGCCTTTGAGAGAGAAGAAGAGAAAGAACTTAGTTCTTGCAAACTCCACCTAAAAGAGAGAAAGAAAAGAGTGGAAAGAAGAAACAAAATGAGGGCTCAGTTTTGGAGAAGATCCAAAGAAATCGTGAGGTTTCCTTCCTCTACCTTGTAGAGTTTTGACATTTTATCACTCAAAAAGGAATCTTTGACATGCAAGAGAGGAACTGTGGAGCTTGACGAAAGAGGAAAGCTTGGTTCCAAAGTTTCAAGAGAAACAAAGGTAAGCATTGTGGTTTTGGTTTGATTATGTTTTGACTATTGCTTGCTAACCATAAGAAATGTATTGTGGCAGCAACAAAAAGCCTAATTGGAGGGGATTTGGTGACATGCAAGCCATCAAACTCTTGGATGCATGATGGATTCAATGTGAAAGAGAAAAGGTAAGCATACCGTTGTGTTGAAGGCCTACGGTCGGTAGAATTGTTAAGAAAATAATTTGTGAATAATGTTAGTAGCTTGGTGATTGAAACTTGGAAGAATATTGAAGTTGCATGCAAGATCGAAGCCATTACAAAGGTAAGGAATGCAATGTGAAATGATTCTGTGATGCCTTAAGTACAGTTAGGAAAGAATTATGCTAGTTGAAGGCTTGAAAAAGAAATTATGGACATATGCTACTTTGAAAGATTTAAAACGTGTAATAATGTTGGTGCAACATGAATGAAAATTGATATTGTGCTTAGTAGCAGCATGTTAAATGTGAATAATGGTGCATATAAGCTTAGAAATTACTCGGTGAAATCAGATTTATAGTTGCTACCATATATGTGATTAATAGTATGAAAATAATAGTTTAAACGTGACAAATGTTATTAGAAAGATTGACATGGGGATTTGAAGTCATAAATAAGTTGCCGGGTTTATGTAATTCAAAGTTTACACTAAGAATTTGGTGTAAACGGTTATCTCTTAAGGATAAGAGATGAAAGTATAAAATTAAATGCAAACAACAAGTGTAGACTATAATGGTAGCAAAGCTTATTAAATGCATTGGATTGAAATGATGTCAGGAAGTTGACAAAGAAAGAGTTATTGCTGCAAGTATAAAGTAAGCATTTGAGGGAATAATATTGAGGAAGTAACATCCCATCATTGTAAGGTGAGTAGGGGGTGTCAATTTTAAAAGATTCTATACTATATCAAAGAATATGTATAGTATTATTCTATGCCTTTGTGGAAAACATGAGTTGCTAGAAAATGATAAGTAATTTGAGTACGAGGTTTGGAAAGATTTATACACTACTTTAGTGGAAAGCATGAGCTGGTAGAAATAATAGGCATTTGTGAATGCAAATTGATTTGAAAGTTGTTTGTGTATACTAAATATATATGATACATATAAAGTGTTTTAGAAATCAGGAAACAAGCCCTTTTGCAATGTTTGGCATCAAAACTGTGCGTTGTATCTTTCTGTGACATGCATAGTTAATTACACTTGATAAATGTCTTAAATGCAAATTCTTGTGAGCCGGTTTTAGTTTGAACGTTATGCAAATGTTTACACCATGCATTTTAATGTGAAAAATAATTTTGAAAGGTTGCCGAACCTTGTTTTCAAATGATTTAAATAAGATATTCTTAAAAACCTTGATTTGGTTCGAAAATAATTTTGACAAACCAAGAGCATTGGGAGTAAGCCAAATGTCACATCGGGATAGTGTGACCCTTGTGCATAAGTGACCTCTAGCTAGAGAACCTTTTGGGTCACTGACCGATTGTTAGACGTAATTAGGCCACAATTTGTGAATATACGTGGCAAGGCCACGGGTTGTTATACGTTGCAAGGCTACGAGCTGATATACGTGGTTGCAACCACATGATTTGTCCATTGTTGGCCAACATCTTCGAGACTACCATGGCTATGGGAATTCGGTGGAGTAGGACCTCCCAGATTGTTATTACATGAAGAGGGTCCATGGGTTGATTATCTATGATAACCAACTTGAGAGTCTTAAGAGTTTTTAGACTCATACTCTTTCGAATGGTGGAGAGAATTTTTTTTTCTGTAGCTCCCCTATTTAATGGAAAGCTTTCAATACTTTATATGTTGATCTTGAATTGATATATGTGGATGTACTTGGTTATTTTACATGCCATTCATTTTGGGAGTGTGCGTGTTTTTATATAGCCATTTTTTTTATGAAGGAAATAAATGATTTCGATGATTGAAATCTATTTTACTATGCTTTGATTTCGGCATTGTTTGCCAAGGAAAGTATTGCACTATGATTTTTACAGCATTATTTTTACAAGGCACAAATACCTTATTTGTTATTTGGTTTTATAAGGTTATCATTTTACACTTTGCTTTTATCCTTCAAATTATTTGCTCTAAGCTTGTCTCCCATCCATGCCTTGCTCACGGAGCTGATGATTACTGAGTTTAAGAGACTCACCCTTTTATCTCCCTTTTTGTAGAAAGTGATCGGCCTAACGTGCATTTATCGGCACATATTGTCCATTATAGATAGGTAAAAGCATCTTATAGCACTTTATTCTGACTCGCTGCGCTACGAGAGGTCCAGTTATTCATAGTATATTTTGTTGTAAATAAACACTAGTCTAAATGTAAATGTACAGTTAGAGATTATAAACTTTAATGTATTTATACAATTAATGTGGAGTAAAAGTTTAGTCGATTTGTCTTGCTTTTCCGTGTCAAGTATATTGCAAAGAGTTATACTATTTAAAGCAATTACATAAATTGCTGGAATGAATGTAATGTATTAACAAGAGGTTCAAATAAGGCTTATTTAGGACTTAGAAAGTTCTCCTGTAAGACTCGAACGTCGGTAGCGATCAAGGAACGGGTCATTACAGATTTGGTATCAGAGCCCTAAGTTTAGTTAAGTCCTAAGATTGCCTATGTTTATCAGTAGAGTTGTTAGAGTTAGTGTAGAGTCTTGTCCTTAGATTGTGGGTGCATAGCACGAATCAAGAGAAAGAGGTTACATAAACTCTTATTCATCTAGAAACATACCTTGTCTTGATACGTAAAAGGTTAAGAATTAATGCATGGTTGTGTACAGGTTTTTGAGGTGCCCCTATAACACAACAGGAGCAGTAGTGAGGAGAAAGGAATGATTCCCATAGTACTGAAGAGGGATCAATGGATTCCACTACTAGGAGCCATTATATTCAAGAGTTTGAAAGCCAAGGAAGTTGCTATTTGATGGATTCCCTTGGGAGCTAGAATAATATTTAAGAGCTTAAAAAGCCTTGAAAGGATGGAAAAGACTAAGAATGATCCAAAGAAAAGGACAAGGAGAAAGTGGAACAAGTAGCCTTCGAAAGCTATCGTCTAAGGAAAGTATCTACTGTTTAGGATTTTCCATTTAGTTGTGGGAGAGGTGCTACACCCATATTAGGGAAGAATATGTAAACGAAAAGCAAGGAGAAAATGGTGAAGATGAGGAGGATCCTCAAGAGGCTGAGGACGATTCAGAATATGATCCATAAATGTGTATGGGTCCAAATAGCGATAATTCCTGGTTAAGTCAAATAGTTTATTTGAAACTAGTATGATTATGAGACTACGGTGATGTAGTTGTATTGAATTGTAGTTGTGATTTATGTGTTTAGGGGATTCGAAACATGGTTGATTTTCATGTGGTTTGAACAAGTTATGTAGTAGTTAATCTAATGATTTGTCGAGTATTTGGAATTTTCATGCATTGTTGATTTGGATTACGAGTAAAACAAAAAAAATGTGTTTGACATGAGAATATTGAGCCTAGATTAGAGACTGATTTGAGGTAGCCATAAGTGGCTTGTGAACAGAGCTAAACCATGATGATGTTATTGTGAATATGATGGATGATAGTGATAAGTTGTATTAATGAATAAGTTAAACGTAAATCAGTTCCTATATTATGAATACGAAGATAGAGGCCTGACAATGTGAGGCAAGCTTTTGGTGAGTTGTTCAATTAACCTTTTGTTAGAAGTGTTTAGCTCTAAAATCCTTCTAACAGTGGCTAATGAAGCGAGATTAATAGGTTTGCTAGAGCTTATTCATCCAATAGAACGATAATTATAGCCATGGTAACAAATTTGAAAGTTAGGTTGATGGATAAGGACCAACAATGAGTTTGCTAATTGAGTTAAGGATGAGATCTTGAATGGAAATGTATTTTGGTCTTGCAACCACAATGTCGGGCGCTACAATGGTTGAGGGAGTTATAACCCGATATTCCTGTGGATGAGAAATGTTACAGCATATATGTTGGATAAACATGAACTTATTTGTCAAGTGGCTATAGTGAGAAGGTAGGTCCTAAAAAGTTATGCAACACGTAAAGAAGTATGTAAATCTTCTAATTGATTCTTATGAAGGCACATAGTGCCGTGACATTATAAGGTGATAATCTGACACAAATATAGACTATTGGGAGTAAATTATGGAGCTTAGGAAAAATGAATTTTTGAGTTAATAAGGATTATGAGTATAAAGTGTGGATAAAGATGAACTATTTTCATGGTCTTTTGTGCTAAAAGTCAGTAAACTATTTGAGTTACAAGACAAGAAACAATTAGTTTTAGATAATAAGAATTATGGGATACTATAAATGGTGAATAATTATGTGTGTGGTGTTATATATATTGTAAATTCATTGCACAATATGGAAAGGATGCCTTAAGGTGGGACTTATTGATTGATTACAAGTGTTAAAGGATAATACGAGTCTGAAAATATTGACTTGGCATAGTGCATGTGATAAGCAAGAAAAAATATACATGGTTATGGAAATTGTGGTATAGGCCAAGAAGAAAGCCAAATGGTTAAGAATACTCAATGTAGTAACCTTCAATGAAGATAAATTACTTTGATAAAGAAATTTCCAGTAGCCACAGCGTTGCAGCGCTGACTCTTCAACATTGTAGCATTGACACCACCCAATTTCCAGTAGTTGCAACACCGCAACGCTGATTGCCTAGCGCCACAGCCTTAGGAACACCTCATGTCTAGGAACCATGAGCAAGATGTGAGTGGCATGAAGATGAATTTATGAGTTGAATTATGGTCATTGGTCTTGATGTTGAGCTTTGTTATTTGAAATTTTAAGTGTTTTGGAGAATGTTTATATGAATAAGTTGAAAAGTTTCCTTATTACCTTATAAATTGGCATGAATGGCATGTAATTGAAAGTGAAATTGGAAATTCTTGTGATGGGTACATTGAGATAAGCTACAACATGAAGTATTAAGATGGACATCAAGTACAATAAAGCTGAATCTTAAGAAATAAAGGAAACAAGAGATAAAGCTTTGTTAAAGGCTAGAAATAGAGTGAGTGAAAATTTAGATGAAAGTATGAGACATTGATAAAGGAATGCCAATACCAAGTGATGAAATTGTGAATGAAGGATTATAAGGTTGGCATAACAAATTAGCTAATATAGCTAAAACATTGTTATGAGGATTTACAAATTTTATCTTGACATAGTTGAAGGAAAAAGGATTAGTAACAAGACAAGGCCAATTATGTGGCATACAAAAAAAAAATTATGAACATAAACCGTGGTAAGAATAGATGAGTATGCATTTAAATATCTTGAAGAATAAGTGCATGTAATTCCCCATACCCTCTTATAGAAGCCAATAAGACTTTATCGATAAGACGGAAGGTGAATTGCATAAATTTAAATGCTAAAAAGCAATGATGGGCAAAAAGAACATTTTAGAATAAAATATTTCGCATGTAAGAAAATAATAATTAAATAATATTATTTTTATCAAGGATAAATTAACGAGTTAAAAGGCGATTCGAAAGTGAACTGGGACAAGGTGAGACACTTTGGAACCCAAGGAGTCAAGTGAAAAATTTTGAAATAAAATAATATTAAGATATTAATATTTTAGTTGATGTCGAAATTAATGATGAAGAAGGACTATATAACTAATCTAAGTGGGGGAGAAGAAGTGGGACTCACATGCCTTTATTTAATAAAGTAAGAGCGGGTAAGTATATATTTAAATATTATGACAATATTTTTCTAAAGGGCAAATTGTATATTTTATTTGTACACATATAAAGGAAGGAAGATAAAAGGAATTGAAGTTAAAAGAAAAGATTGAGGACCAAATTGTAAAGGATGACCAAATAAGGAAAAGGAAACATAGATGCATGTGACTTGAGTGGCTTAATGAATGACCAAATAAAATATAAAGTGAAGCTTGTGTATGAAATATGATTGGAGGAATAAGGTGGTGCTTGGAATAAAGAATGAAGAAAGGAATACTGGGAGAGTGAAGGTGACGGGTGGAGAAGTGTAGTAAGGATAGACAATGGGCCAATGAACAAAGTGAGGAATTAGTGCATGAAGAACCATTGGTTGGCAAAGTGGTCAAATGAAAACAAAGGAAAATTGGTGCATGAGTTGTGGTTGGCTTCAAAAGGTGGCCAAATGAATACAAAAGAAACTTTGTGTATGAAATGTGATTGGTTCCAATAGGCAGGCATATAAATACTAAGTTACAATAGTGAAAGTGAAAAGTGAAGTGAACTTTGGTGAGACTTGAGGGCCAGCCATTTAGAAAAAAAAAGAAGGAAAGAAAGCTTGAGAGGTTCCACTCAAGAGAAAGAAAAAAAAGAAAGAAAAGAGAGAAAGGAAAGAAAGGCTCAGTTTTGCACAAAAGCAAGAGGAACTATGAGGTTCCCTCCCTCATCTTGTATATTTATGCTATTTCAACACCCAAGGAGTCTTCAATACTCCAAAGAGAAGTCGTGGAGTGTTGATGGAGGTGTAGAGCTCGGTTTCAAGATACAAGAGAGATAAGGTAAGAATTGTGATTTTAGCTTGGATAATCTTTGAAAATGAGTTTGTGGCCAAGAGAAATGTCTTGTGGCAGCAAAGATAGACTTGATTGGAGAAGATTTGGTGACATGCAAGCCATCAAACTCGTGGGTGCATAATGGATTCAAAGTGGAAAAGATATGGTTAGCATAATACTATAATTTGAGGTCTACGTTTGGTTGAATATTGTAAGGAATAAATATGCAAAAAGTTGGCAGCTTGGTGAGAGGAGCATTGGAGGAACATTAAGGTTGCATGCAAGATCAAATCCACCACAAAGGTAAGGCATACAATGTCTAGTGTTTATGTGATGTCTTGGGTACGGTTAGAAAGCAGTTATGTTAGTTGAAAGCTTGAAAAATAAAATGAGTGGACATGTTTTGTTGTGAAAGGATTTAGAGGTTAAAAAAGTGGTTTACGTGAATGAACATTGATGTTGTGCTTAGTGGCAGCATGCAAATGTAAATAGTGGTGCATATAAGATTAAAGGATGCTTAGTGAAATTAGATTTATAGTTGTTGTCGTATGCATGATTAATGGTATGAAAACAATAGGTTGAACATGATAAATGTCATTAGAATAGATTGATGTGGTAATTGAAGTCACAAACAAATTGCTGAGATTATGTAAATCAAAGTTTACACTAAGGATTAAGTGTAAACGGTTATCTCTTAAAAAAGAATGAAATGAAAGATGAGAATCAAGAATTAGATGCAAATAGCAAGTGTAGAATATATTGGCAGCAAAGTTTATTGATGGTATTGAATTGAAATGCTGTTAGGAAGTTGACAAAGCAAGGGTTATTGTTGCAAGCACAAAGTAAGTATTTGAGGAAACATCAGTGGCAAAGTAATATCCCGCCATTGTAAGGTGAGTAGGGGATGCCGTTTTTAAAATTTCCATGATTATATATGGATATACATATAGTAAATGTTGATAGTATTCTTTAAATGCATTTATGGAAAACATGAGCTGCTAGAATACGATAGGTGGTTTTAAATACTATTTGTGACAGATTTATACACTGTTATTATGGAAAGTATGAGCTAGTAAAAACCATAGCAAATCATGGATGCAAGTTGTTTTGAAAGTTGTTTTGGATATATCTATAGATAAGCTA
>NW_018397280.1:991364-997750 GCF_002168275.2 Theobroma umbraticum
GTGTTTTATAAACCAAGAAACAAGCCTTTTTACGATGTTTGCATCAAAATTCATGCCTTGTTTTTTTGTGTTATATGCATAGCTGAATGCATTTGATAAATGATTTAAAATGCAAGTTTGAGCACCGGTTTATTCTAATCTTTGTACAAAGTGTTTACACCGTGACATTTAATGTGAAAAGCAATTTGAAGGGTTATCAAACCTTGATTACAAACAATTTAAAGGAAAAGCCTCGGAAAACTTGATTTGGTTTTGAAAATGGTTTTGACAAACCTAGAGCATCGAGAGTAGGCTGAATGTTACATTGGGATAGTGTGACCCCTTATGCACAACTGAGCACTAGCTAGAGAACCTTTGGGTCAACAACGGGTTGTTAGACGTGGCTGAGGCCATGGTTTGGGATTATACGTGGCTAGGCCACAAGTTGTGATACGTGGTTGCGATCGCTTGGTTTCTCTGATGTCGATGAACATCTTCGAGATTACTGTGGCGGTGGGAATCTAGTGGAGCGGAGCTCCCGAATGTTATTACGTGGAAGTGGGTCCAAGGGCGATTATGATGCTTACCTACTCGAGAGCCTTGTGAGTTTTTTGATGCATACACTTTTTCATGGAGGAGAGTTAAGATTTTTCTGTAGCTTCCCTTGTTTGAATAAAAGCTTTCAGTGCGTACTTAACGATCATGAGTCTGTTTATGTGGCCGTACATGTTGATTTCTTTACATGCCATACTTTTTACGAGCGTGCATACTTTTACATTGTTATTCATATTTTGATGGCAAGTGATGTTTTTTATGATCAAACTCTGTTTGGCTACCCTAGTTTTCGACACCGTTTTGCCAAGTGAAATATTGCATTATGATTTTACGGCATCATTTTACAAGGCATAAACACTCTACTTGTGATTCGATTTTTCTAAGATTATTATACTTATTCCGATTTTATCATTCCAATTTATCTACTTTATGCTTGTTTTCCATCTACGCCTTACTCACGGAGTCAATGATCACTAAGTTTGTGAGACTTACCCTTTTTTTTTTCCTTTTTGCAGAAAGTGATCAGCCTAGCATTCATTCATCAACATTTATTGTCTACTGTAGATAGGTAAAGGCATCTCATAGCACCTTATCTTGAGTTGCTTTGTTGCTAGAGGTCGAGTTGATTATAGCATAAGTTAATTGTAAATAGTGTCAATGTAATTGTGTAGTAGAATATTGTAGACTTTAATGTATTCTTATGTTTATGGTGAGTAAAAGTTAAGTCAATTTATTATTACTATTGTTCCAAATCGTATCATAAAAGACTATTCAATTCAAAGCAATTAGACGGAATGGTGGAACGAGTATAGTGAATGGATAAGAGTTTCTAACAAAGCTTGTTCGGGACTTGACGAGTTTCCTCGAAAGTCTCAGATGCTAGTAAGGACTGGGAAGCGGTCACTCAGACGTGGTATCAGAGCCCTAGGTTTAGTGAAGTCCTAAGGTTTCCTATGTTTGTTAGCAGAGTTGTTAGAGTTAATGTAGAGTCCTATCCTTGGATTGTGGGTGCACAACACGAATTAAGGGAAGGAGGCTACATAAACTCTTATGCATCTATTAGCCTACTTTTGTCTTAGTACGTAAGAGGTTAAGAGTTAACGCATGATTGTGTATAGGTTTTTAAGGTGCCCTTATGACACAACATGAGTAGTAGTGAAGAGAAAGGAAATGATTCCCATAGCACTGAAGAGGAATCAATGGACTCCACTACTCAGAGCCATTATGTGTAAGAGTGTGAAAGCCCAAAAAGCAAGCTGACTCGAATTCCTATTGGATGGATGCCCCGAGAGGTGAAATTATATTTAAGAGCTGGAGAAACCTTGAAAAGATGGTGTATGAAACAAGTAATCTTAAAAAAGAGGATTAGGGGAAAGTGGCAAAAGTAACCATCGAAAATTATCATCCATGGAAAGTATCTACTGTATGAGGTTTTTCGCCTGATTGTGGGAGAAGAGCTACACCTATTAGTAGGGAAGAGTATGTCAATAAACAACAAAGTGAGAATGGTGAGGATGAGGAAGATCCTTAAGAAGCTGAAGATGATCTGGAATATGATCCGTTAATGAGTATGGGTCCTGATAGCAATAGTACTTAGTAAAGTCAAATGGTTTGTTTGGAATTAGTAAGATTATGGGACTACATTGATGTAGTTAGATTGAATTATGGTTGTAATTTATGTGTTTGGAGGATTTGAGACATGGTTGGTTTTCATGTGGTTTGAACAGATTAAGTAGTAGCTAATTTAATGATTTGTTGAGTATTTGGAATTTTCATTCATTGTTGATTTGGATTAGCACTAGTAGAAGTATGTAAATCTTTTAATTATTTCTTGTGGAATATGATTGATGGTAGAAGGGAGGCACATAGTGCCATGATATAATAAGATGAATTCTTGAATTAATAGTAATGTGAGCATAAGGTGTCGACCAAGATCAACTATATTCATGTCAATTTTAAGTTGAAAGTCAGTAAACTATTTGAGTTACAAGACAAGAAAGACAATTAGTTGTGAATAAGTATGTGAGTGGTATTATGTACATTGTAAGTTTATTGAATAACATGGAAAAGATTACCCTAAGGTGGGACTATTTGATTGATGATCAGTGTTAAAAGATAACATGAGTTGGAAATATTGACTTGGCATAGTGCATATGATAAGCAAACGAGAAGAATTCCCTTGGAAAAGAAATGTCCAGCAGCCACAGCATTGCAGCACTGAAGCCACCCTATTTTCAACAATTGTAGCACCGTAGCGCCGAGGACACCTCATTCCTAGTAGATTTATGTCTAAAAGAAAGGTGTGAGTGGGTCAACAATATGGCATGATGATGAACTTACAAGCTAAATTATGGTTATTGACCTTGATATTGAGCTTTGTTATTTAGAGTTTTTGGTGTTTTGGAGAATGTTCATATGAATAAATTGAAAGGTTTTGTATTGCCTCATATATTGGCATGTAATTAAAAGAAAGGTTGAAAGTTCTTAAGATAAAGCCTTATCAAAGGCTAAGGAAAGAATGAGTCAAAAATTTAGACGAATGTATGAGATATTCATAAAGTAATGTCGTACCAAGTGAATAAAATGTGAATGAAGGATTACAAGGTTGGCATAACATATGAGCTAAAATAAGGTATTGTTATGAGGATATACAAATTTTATCTTGACATAGTTGAAAGAAAAAGATTAGTAGTAAGACACGGTCAATTATGTGGCATACTAGAAACCTATGAACCTAAGTTGAGGTATGAATAAATGAATATGCATTCAAACATCTTGGAGATGAAGTGCATGTTTTTGGAATGAATTTGCTTGAAAGTTTAATGAACAAATAAGTAATTAAGTGTTCAGAAATGCATCAGAGTTTTGAAAAAGGATGTACCAAACTACATGTGGCAAGAATGATAGTTAATACTACTTTGGAAAGTTTTATATGCACATTGATGTAATGTAGTGTTTAGAGCTTTCTAAGGAGCCTAATCGCTAAACCACCGGTTATGTGGTCATATGTGTGAGACATAAGCTTAAGCTAGGTAAATAAAAGGAAATACTCAAGAGGAATCTGCTAAATATCCTAAGAAAACAAGCATTAAATTGTGTAGTTACAAAAAAGGAAGTTGTAAGTTGGAAGTGGATACTTGCAATAACATTGAGAAGTACTTAAATAAAATCCTATTTTAAGTTTTGCAATTACAACCATTGACTGAGTGGATGCTAAAAGGAAATAATGACATATTGGCATAAAGGAATAGTACAATGATTGAAGCTAATCATGATAATAAAGTTGGTTAATGAAAATCCCTTAATATGGAAATTGGAATTTGAAAATGTATGAGTCATGCATGATTCAAATGAGTCTAAGTCATAGGTAACCAATTAATATTGAATGCGATGAGAATATAATATATATGTTGGAGGTATGAAAGATGATTGCGAAATAAAAATGAGTTTTAGGAATTGTGGTATTGCATAAGATGCAATGATCAATTATGAATCTTGAAAGAATCAATAAGGTCATAAAGTAAATATAAATACCAAATTACAATTTGATGAAAATGGTACTTGGTGATTGAGATGTGATTAACGACATTGCGGTGCAAAAGGATGTATATAGTGTACTGAAACTTTTGCATATGATTGGAAATGATAAGAAAAGAGTATAGGCATGTAAATGATGTGAAGTTATGCATAGGCACAATGTGAATTCATATGGATTACATAAGAGATAACTTATGGTAGGATGTAAGTTGAATGATAACTTAAACATTCAAAGGGTGATTTGAAATTGATTATACTCTAATGTTTGTGGATTAAACGTAATTCATGGGAATGAAGTGGAAAAGTAAATTAGAAATGCCAAAATTGAGAAAGGAAAAAACGGAATCATGTGTTGTAAGAATATGATATTGAATTTTAGCTATGGATAGGAACGAAAAAAGGGAATTTAATCTGAACATAGTTGACATGGGTTCTTACACATAGTGATGAATGTCGACACTTAAATATGTGTGTGCATAAGTATATGTGGAATTGATTATGTGACCAACTAAAGTGAAGAATTATCCATAGTAATTTGAGATTTGGACTTAGTATGTTTGATGAGTTATATAGATGATACAATGATAAGAGATCCCATCAGAAATTGAGTTATGTTGATATAAAGAAATTTTGCACCAATAGTCAAAGAAAGAATATCAAGAAATGGAATCTGTAGTGTGGTTAAGCCATACAAGATGGATTGATATAATTGAGATATAAGAATTATGAAATGCTAAGGCATAGTTATATTAAACTTTCCACAAAGCAATAGTGCAATGGATGAAGAATAAATGGTGACAGTGCTATAATGCGAGTGTTCGGAGAAATTGATTAAGAAAGATAAAATTTAATTTTGTTAATGATGATCAAAAAGTTCTAAGTCATAATAATGACATCATATTTTGAGACATGAAGGAGTAGAACTAATGAAAAGAAATTTATGGTGAATGAAAGAATTAGAATTAAAGTTAAAGATTGGCAAGTGAGTTGCCTTTTCACTTGATGTAAATCTCATCGGCTTAAGAGTGATGTCGAAGTGGGAATTGCAAAGAAGCAAGGCAAACATGAAGAATGTGGGGATGATTGAAGGCTTTAACCTCCCTTAATGTTGAAAATATGTATGGGAATGAATATGGCATATTTATAATGCTATAAGTTATGTAATAGTGTGTGGGGATAAGATGAATGAATGTCGAGAAGCTTGACAAGAAACGAAGTAATGAGATGGTGAGTAGGTATACATAAGTAACCATGATATGCAATCACAATTGGCATGATTGAGGTTAAATTATGTTTAAAGTTAATAATGGAGTTCAAAGCATACTCGGGATCTTAATGATAAAGGAGAACAATTGTGAAGGACATCGCTGTTTTGATTCCAACGATGATAATAGACATAAGTAAAGTGTTCTAGTCAAACTAAAAGTAAATGAGGTGGACAAATTAAAAATTCCTATGAAGAAGGAAATGAAATACGATCATAGAATTAGAATAATCACCTGACGCTGATGTGAATTTGAGGACGAATTCTATTTAAATAGGGGAGACTGTAACACCCCATACCCTCATATAGAAGTCAATAATACCTTGTTGATAAGATGAAGGGCCAATTGACGTAAATTTAAATACTAAAGAGCGGTTATGGGTAAAAGAAATATTTTGAAATAAAATATTTCATACGTGAGAAAATAATAATTAAATAATAATATTTTTATCAAAGATGAATTAATGAGTTAAAAGGTTATTCAGAAGTGAACCAAAACAAAGTGAGACACTTTGGAACCCAGAGAGTCAAGTGGAAAATACTAGAATCAAATAATATTTTATTAATAAAATAATATTAAAATATTAATATTTTAGTTGATGTCAAAATTAGTCATGAAGGAAGATTATATGACTAATCTAAGTGGGGGAGAAGAAGTAAGAAACAATTTCGAAGAAAAATGACATAAGTGGGACGCGCATGCCTTTATTTAATAAAGTAAAAGCGAGTAAGTATATATTTAAATATTATGACGACATTTTGGTGAAGTGCAAATTGTGTATTTTATTTGTACACGTATAAAGGAAGGAAGATAGAAGGAAATTGGAGTTAAAAGAAAAGATTGAGGACCAAATTGTAAAGGATGAAAAGTATGGAGGGTCGAAGGGTAAATAGGGAAAAGTTGAGGACTTGTGTGCAACTATTATATTTAAAGCTAAATGGACATTAACTAACCAAGAAAAGCTAGATTATGTGGGATAATGAGATGTGCATGTCAATTCACTATTATATGCAAAAGATAGCATGTAACAAGGAGAAGGTTAGTGGGGAA
>NW_018397280.1:997850-999806 GCF_002168275.2 Theobroma umbraticum
ATGAAAACAATAGGTTGAACATGATAAATGTCATTAGAAAGTATTGATGTCGACGTTGAAGTCAAACAAATTACTAGGATTATGTAAATCAAAGTTTACACTAAGGATTAAGCGTAAATGATTATCTTTTAAAAAAAATGAAATGAAAGATGAGAAGCTAGAATTAAATGCGAATAGCAAGTGTAGAATATATTGGCAACAAAGTTGCTTGATGGTATTGAACTGAAATGATGTTAGGAAGTTGACAAAGCAAGGGTTATTGTTGCAAGCACAAAGTGAGTACTTGAGGAAACATCAGTGGCGAAGTAATATCCCACCATTGTAAGGTGAGTAGAGGGTGCCTATTTTAAAATTTCTATGATTATGTAAGGATATACATATAGTAAACATTGATAGTATTCTTTAAATGCATTTGTGGAAAGAATGAGCTGCTTAAAAACGATAGGTGGTTTTAAATACTATAAAGATTTATGCACTGCTATTGTGGAAAGTATGAGCTACTAGAAACCATAGGAAATTGTTGATGCAAGTTGTTTTGAAAGTTGTTTTGGATATATCTATAGATAAGCTACATATGTAAAGTGTTTTAGAAACCGAGAAACAAGCCTTTTTACTATGTTTGCATCAAAATCCATGCATTGTTTTTTTTTGTGATATGCATAGCTGAATGCATTTGATAAATGATTTAAAATGCAAGTTTGAGCACTAGTTTTATTCCGATCTTTGTACAAAGTGTTTACACCATGCCATTTACTATGAACAGCAATTTAAAAGGTTATTGAACCTTGATTACAAGCGATTTAAAGGAAAAGCCTCGAAAAACTTGATTTGGTTTTGAAAATGGTTTTAACAAATCGAGGGCGTCGAGAGCGGGCCGAATGTCACATTGGGGTTATGTGACCCTTGTGCACAAATGAGCTCTAGCTAGAGAATCTTTGGGTTGCCAACGGGCTATTAAACATGGCTGGGGCCATGATCTGTGATTATACGTGGCAAGGCCATGGGTTATTATATGTGGCTAGGCCACAAGTTGTGATAGGTGGTTACAATCGCTTGATTTCTTCGATGTTGGCCAATATCATTGAGACAGCCATGGATATTGGAATCTGATGGAATGGAGCTCTTGGATGTTATTACATAGAAGTGGGTCCACGGGTGATTATGATGCTTACCTACTCGAAAGCCTTGTGAGCTTTTCAGCACGTGCACTTTTGCATGGAGGAGAGTTAAGATTTCTATATAACTCCCCTTGTTTCAATAAAAGCTTTCAGTGCTGACTTGACGATCATGAGTGGGTTTATGTGGCTGTACACGTTGATTTCTCTACATGCTATACATTTTGGGAGTGTGCATACTTTTACAATATTATTCATATTTTGATGGCAAGTGATGTTTTCGATGATTGAACTTAGTTTTGCTACACTTGTTTTCGACACTGTTTTGTCAAGTGAAATATTGCATTGTGGTTTTACGGCATCATTTTTACAAGGCACAAACACTCTACTTGTAATTTGATTTTTCTAAGATTATTATTCTTATTCTGGTTTTATCTTTCAAATTTATCTGCTTTATGTTTGCTTCCCATAAGCACCCTATTCACGAAGCTGATGATCACTAAGTCTGTGAGACTCACCCTTTTTGTTTTCCCTTTTGTAGATAGTGATCGGCCTAGCTTCCATTTTGGCATTTATTATCTACTGTGGATAGGTAAAGGCATCTCATAGCACCTTATTCGATGTCACTCCGTTGCTAGAGGTCGAATTGATTATAACATAAGTTGATTGTACATAGTGTCAATGTAATTGTGCAGTAGAATATTATAGACTTTAATGTATTCTTATGTTTATGGTGAGTAAAAGTTAGGTCAATTTATTATTACTATTGTTCCAAATCATATCACACAAGACTATTGATAACTCTATTATATAGAGTTATTTTGACACATTTTGGGGGCTT
>NW_018397280.1:1000020-1004261 GCF_002168275.2 Theobroma umbraticum
TCTTATGACTTTTGTAGGAAATTGATGAAAAAGGCTCATTTGATGAAAATTAGTACAAGTATTGTGATGATTTTGTTCATATATGTTTTGGTATTTTGACCATATGTCTCTCTAAACAACTCCAAATGAGATGATTCTTGGACCACTAGAATCCTAAGAAAAAGGAATACAATGTTTATTTTTATCAATTCACCCAGTTCTGACTAGATCATGGTAAAAATATTTGTCAAACTCGGAGCACTACAGCAGTACACAAGGACTGAATATGATGCGGTATTTGGAGCATATCTTTGACTTTGGACTCTATTTTCTCTAATATTAGTTTTCTCTTCTTATTTTGTGTTTTTCTTATTTTCTTTGACTTGATTCTGGCTAAATTTCTTTGGATTTGTCTTTATTAATATTATGAGCTAATTTTTTTTCTAGATTGAATTGAACTCACATGTAATCTATTTTAATCTCTTTCTTACTTATTTCAATGGGATTTGAATTTTTATTCCAATTTGTTCTTAATGCTTTTAATTGCTTGGCCACCAATTAAATTGATTAGAACCTAAACAAACTTGGAAAGGGAGTTTAGTGTAGACTAAAATTGGGCATAGTATATGATCATATTACTTGATTTGCGTATAGGATAGGGATATACCTATAGGCCATATGTAGCCAGATTAGAGCCTGAACTCAATGAATCTATTTTAATTTCAATTCACATAGAGATATAGTGTTTTGATTAAAATAAATATTTTTATAAGATGAGTTGAGAAACCCTTATAAATAATTTAGGACTCTAGGTTAGCAATTCAACCCATTGAAATAAGTTGAGGAAGAGAGGTAAGATTTAGATGAAGTGTGAGGGATATTGTAATCCTAGGCTTGTTTGATTTGCTACTTGCCCAATTATGTTGTTTCTTTCATTTTTAATTAAATTAGTTTTAGTTGAGTAATTTTTAGTCAATTAGAATTCAGATTTTAATTATTTGAATAAAACTAAATTGTTCTAATTTTAGTACTTAGTAAAATTTTAGATCAATTCCCTATGAGATCGATACTCTACTTGCTAATATACTGTCTATTCGATTCGTATACTTGTGTAGTAGAATTTTAACTGACAAGTTTTTGGCACCGTTGCTAGGAAATTGTTTCTAGAATTTTTACTAACACTAATACTAAGCAAATTAGTCTTAATTCAAATTTTCTTAGTTTATTTTCAGGTACTTTTAGTTGAGGTGATGAATTATTGTAACTATCAGTGGACATCTGAACAATTTGTGCTTAGGAGTCTTGCTAGTGATTATGAATTGGGTACTAGTGCTTTGGCCGACGAAGTAGATGCTTTGTTTAAAAAAATTGATACTTGGGGTATTAATGTTTTTCAAAGTCCTTTTATGGCATGCGATCTTTGTGGAGATAGGCATTCAAGTGATTGTTGTCCAGCATATTTTGAATCAATGCAATTTGATGTAAGCTTCAATGGGCAGCAAAACAATTCATATTTCAACAGTTACAACTCATGGTGGAATCACCCAAATTTTTCATGGAGTAATGATCAAGATCTTACATATTCATCACGACCTGTTTTTCAGCATGATTTCCAGTCACAACTTAGAGCCCCTATACTTGAGAAGAAGCTAACTTTGGAGGATATGTTGATGCAGTTCAAGACAAAGAATGATGCAATCATTCAAAGTCAAGCAGAATCAATCCGAAATCTTGAGACTCAATTAGGCCAACTTGTTAATTACATCAACAATAGGCCTCAAGAAATTGTACCAAATGACACTAAGCCTAATCCTAGAAAAGAAGAATATGGTAAGCATCTTGATGAGGTAAATGGCAAGAATGTGGTAGATGATGAAGATAAAGTAGATAAGGGTAACACTTCCAGCAGTCAAGTTCGAGATGAAAAAGTTAAGCAAGAGGAGGAAGTATCTACACCACCACAAGTCAACCTATATGTGCCTCCTATTCCTTTCCTAGATATAGTTGATAAGTTACCTAAAGAGGCTATTAATATGGAAAATCCAAAGAAACTCCTTGAAGCTTGTTTGGTTCAAGTTGCAACAACAAAGGACTAGAATGAAGAACTCACAAATGTTACACATGTTTTGAAGGCTACACCAAAAGTGCATTATCCAAGAAGAACTCAATTTGAGAAGTTGGGTAAAAGCTAGCCTATTCCACCATCATGGGTTGAGCAAGCACCAAATCTTGAGTTAAAGCCACTACAACCTCATCTTAAGAGGAGACTAATTTCACACCTCAAGCTTTTCCATGCAAACTCCAACCTCCTTAAAGGGAATGAAGACCTCAACCAAAGTCAAGCTAGTGACTATAAAGAGCGCTTCTTGGGAGGCAACCAAGCTATATTTTTTTTATTTAGTTGTTATTTCTAGTTCCTTTTTTTTTCAATTTAAATAAGTAGTTCTAATCTCTCCCTAGCTTGTTTTATTGTGTATGTAGATTTGGAAAGCATAAAGATGAGAAGAAAGAAGATTAGAGCTTTCAATGCACTACCACCATTTATAGGGAAGTTTCTTTTTCTTATTCTTTTTAGCTTTTCACATTGAGGACAATGTGCAATTTAAGTTTGGGGGAAGGTTTTATTGTTATTAGTTTTTGTGATAGTTTAGGTTAGTTTATTTTCGTTAAATTTTTTTTTTATTTCAACTAGATTTACTTGTGCCAGTTTCATTTAATTTACCTATCCAATGATGAGAACTTAGTTATATTCCTATCTTGATTCTTTAAAACATGTAAATATTGTTTGAGTGTTATGTAAATTCTCATGCTAAGCTTTACTATTACGTTGAAATTTCTACATTTTGAGTACTATGTCTTTTCCTTAGATTTATTATATATATTGAGAAAAGGTTTATGTCAATGCAAATTTTTGAATTATGTATTAAGTTCTAGAATTTGTTTGATTCTCTCTCGAGGTGAAATCCTAGGCTATACTTAGTTAAGGAGATGATTCAGGCCATTTTTGGATCGATTGAGCCTTTTATAGCCTTCCTTTACATAAATTATCCTTAATTTCCTCCTTTGAGCCTAATGACATCTTTTCTTTGTTTGAACATTTAATTTTTAGCCTAGACCATTATATTAATATTTCCAACAATTCTTACATCCCTCATTCCTAAGTGCATAAGTCAATTTAGGATGCGTTATGAGCACATAGTAAAAGAAGTGGTCAAGAGGAAAAAAAAATTTTTTTGATGAAAAGTTCAAAACTATGATTGTATTCATCTCAATACCCAATAAAAGAAATAAGTTTGGGGGTGTGAATTTGAGAAAAAGAAAAAGGGAAAGAAAGAACGAAGTGTTGAACAAAAGAAAAAGGTTGATGGAAAAGGGGTATACTAAGTGAAGGAAAATAAAGCTCTGAATAGCAATCTAGATTGACCTATGTGCTTAGGGTGATTTAAGCTATACATTATCCATATCCAACCTTACCCCAGCCATACATACAAGCTAATTAAAGTCCTATTGATCTTTAACATAGTGTTAGCCTACATTAGTGGAGAGAGGGATGAAAAGCAAACTTATGGAGTTAATTACTAATTTGAATTTTGCATGAATATAAACTTATCTAGATTGTACAATATTCTAAGTGAAGAGATGCCACACACACATGAAATTCACTTAATGATGAGTTTGCATTTGAATTGAGACATGAACTTGAATAATATTATGTGTTGCCTAGAGTTATGAATATGGATTAACTATTGAGGATATTAAAGGTAATTAATGAAATAGTGCAATTGAATTCTAGTTAAATGTTTTCATGTTTAAGTTATTGCATGTTGTTTTATGTTTTGCTCAAGGACTAGCAAAATCTTAAGTTTGGGGGTGTGATAACTCTATTATATAGAGTTATTTTGACACATTTTGAGCTTAAGTAGCTAGATCTTTGAGATTTTAGGTTCGAATTTAGCATTAAGTGTTTTTCTAGTTAAGTTTTGTTACTTGTTAAGTGACTAATTTAAGTTATTTTAGTTAAATTTTATGTTGTTTTGTTTTGAATTCTTTAAGAGTAGTTATTGCTAATTTCTCTTATGACTTTTGTAGGAAATTGATGAAAAAAGCTCATTTGATGAGAATCAGTGTAAGTATGGCGATGATTTTATTCATATATGTTTTAGTATTTTGATCATATCTCTCTTTAAACAAATCCAAATGAGGTGATTCTTAGACCATTTGAATCCTAAGAAGAAGGAATACAACGTTTATTTTTATCAATT
>NW_018397280.1:1004271-1004368 GCF_002168275.2 Theobroma umbraticum
TGATTGGATCATGGTCAAAATATTTATCAAAGTTAGAGCACTGCAGTAGTACCCATGGACTGAATATAATGCGATATTTGGAGCATATCTTTCAATC
>NW_018397280.1:1004378-1004927 GCF_002168275.2 Theobroma umbraticum
ATTGATGTGATTCTTGATCTATTGAAAAGTTAAGACAAGGGATAAAACTTTTGTGTTTGCTACTTTGCCCAGTTTGGAACAAGTCAGGGTGAAACTCACATTTGAATTTGATAGACTACCACAGCACTGGGAGAACAAGGTTACAACACTAGAAAAGTAGCGCCTCTGCGCTGGGCAACTTTCCAAAAATAAGAGAAGTTGATGGGATTTTGAAAATTAGGTTATTTGGAGCCTATTTAAAAGACCTTTTTCATAGATTTTGAGGGAGAGGCAGCAAGCAACTATTCTATAGATTGGTAGCCAAGAACAAAGCAATAAAATAAGAGAATTGGAGGGAGAATCAAGATCGCAAAGCTCTAATTATTGGTTTTCTCTCTTACCTTTGTGTTTTTCTTATTTCATTTGACTTGGATTTGTGGATAAATTTCTTTGGATGTTGTCTTTATTAAATATTATGAGCTAAATTGTTTTTCTCGGATTGCAATTGAACTCACTTGTAATCTAACTTTTAATCTCTTTCTTACTTATCTTTAATGGGATTTGAATTGT
>NW_018397280.1:1005215-1008421 GCF_002168275.2 Theobroma umbraticum
TTCAACCCATTGAAATAAGTTAAGGAAGAGAGGTAAGATTTAGATGAAGTATGATGGATATTGTAATCCTAGGCTTGTTTGATTTGCTACTTGCCCAATTATCTTGTTTCTTTAATTTTTAATTAAATTAGTTTTAGTTGAGTAATTTTTAGTCAATTAGAATTTAGATTTTAATTATTTGAATAAAACTAAATTGTTCTAATTTTAGTACTTAGTAAAATTTTAGATCAATTCCCTGTAGGATCAATACTCTACTTGCTAATATACTGTCTATTCGATACGTATACTTACATAGTAGAATTTTAAGTGACAAGTTTTTGGTCAATTCAAAGCAATTACACGAAATGGTTGAACGAGTATAGTGAATTTATAAGAGTTTCTAATAAGGCTTGTTCAGAAATTGAGAAGTTTTCCTGAAAGTCTTGAACGCCGATAGCGATTGAGGGGCGGTCGTTATAGTGCATGCCTTTTAGAATGAATGTGCTTGAAAGGTTAATAAACAAAAAAGTAATTAAGTGTTTTAGA
Organism: Theobroma umbraticum; assembly: GCF_002168275.2. Lineage (NCBI taxonomy): Eukaryota > Viridiplantae > Streptophyta > Magnoliopsida > Malvales > Malvaceae > Theobroma > Theobroma umbraticum. The sequence goes on from NW_018397280.1 coordinate 1,005,741, forward strand.
AATGCATAAACATCTTTGAGAAGAATGTACCAAACTATATGTGGCAAGAATAATAGTTGATATTAGTTTGGAATATCTTATATACATGATGAGGCAATGTGCTAGAGACGTGGTAGAGTGCGAGGCTTTTGTAGATACTACTGTTAGACCGTGAACACCTACTACTTGAGGCTGTGGTACGCATTATAGTGTTGCTAGTTTAGGGAGGACTAACACCCCCACTAGTGCAAAGATAGACGGACAGGGTCCCGAGATAGTAGTTGAAGGACAAGCTCTCGAGGTTGTATCACCACCTGTACAGGCAGTGACCTTAAAGGAGCTAGCTATTGGCTTACAATGAGCCAATTAGACTATGGAGTTACTAGCTTAGGAGATATTGGATTAAAGAAGATGGGGTGAGGGCCACCCTATTGTACAGGCCTTCCTCAGAGTACAAAGTCATAAGGGCCACTAGGAGTCTAAGATAGCTAAAGTTGCATCTGAGGTTTTACTATCAAAGTTTATAAGGTCGAGGCCCCCATAATTTTTGAGATCTGATATGATTGAGGATGCTTAGGAGTTGTTAAATGACATATCAATGATATGTAATGCTCTTAGTTGCACTAGCACCAAATTTGTTTAGTTTTCTATTTGTAGGCTAGGCAAGGTAGCTCGATAGTGGTATGAGATATTGCACAATGATAGAGCTGTTGATGTTACTCCAATGACATGGGAGGAGTTTAGCATCTCATTCTTGGGTGTTTCCTACTAGATAGTGTAGATAGGTTAGAGCACATGAGCTTGAGATTTTAGTGCAAACACTAAGCGTGTCAGTGGTAGAGTATAATGTTAAGTTCACTAAGTTAGCTAGGTATGCTTTATATTTGACCATCATGGAGAAGATGTGAACCCAAAGGTTTGTGAATGGACTGTTACACCCACTATATAGGGTTGTCGCATCACATGAGTTCAGCAGCTGCTTTAAAGTAGCGAACTGTGCTTAGAGGTTGGAGCTTAAGGATGTAGAGGGTCGATTAGATAGACCTAACGCAAGAAAGCCAATATTGGAAGGCACTAGGGCCATAGAGATTCCTCAAGCTGACAAGGCCAACATGAAATTTCATAGAGATCCCATCAGGGGAGAGATACTTAGAGAGATGAAGTCAACAAAGATCATAGAGTGACTTCACCTTAAGGTTAGTGAGTTGCTAGGTAGAGTCATCCTACTCTCTCTCCATGTTTCACTTGTAGTAAGTAGCAAAAAGGACAGTGCATGCAAGGTTCCACCTCATGTTACACTTGTGGATGGCCAAGACATTTTTTCAAAGAGTGCTTTACTAGTCATTCATCTTAAAGAGATACTTAGGGGCATGCACAGGTAGCTTTACCACCACCGCTTATTGTTGCATAGCCTATCAGAAACATTGGAAGAGGTAAAGGTAGAGGCACTAGAACAGCTACACAGGGTAGAGCTTTAAGATCTAAATTTGTAGCTTAGGGTGCTGCTAGTCATAGACAGGTTAGAGTTTATGCTTTGACTCAGCAGGATGCACAAGAATCCAATGTAGTGGTTATAGGTATATTACCATTTTGATTCATTAATGCACATGTATTGTATAACTCTGATGTTACACATTGTTTTGTTTCTCCATATTTTGCATATGGATTAGGTATTGAGCACTCTAAGAGGGAGCAAGACTTGGTTGTCTCCACCCCCTTAAGATAGGTGTTTGTGGCAAAACATGAGTATAGAGATTGCTTAGTCTAAGTTAAGGAAAAGGACACGTGGGTGAATCTAGTGCTGATGACGTGATGGAGTTTGATGTGATTCTTTGGATGGATTGGTTATCTCCCAACTACACTAGTATGGACTGTCAGCATAAGAGGGTTACATTTGACTACATTGGAGAGACACCTTTCTATATACAGGGAGATTATAGCATGGCCTCCAATAGCTTGATATCTGCCATGATTGCTAGTCCCTTAATGAGACATGGAAGTTGGGGATTTATGGTTGTGGTGATAGACACCCAAGTAGAGGCAATCAGTGTGGTAGATGTACCTATTGTGAAGGAGTTCATATATGTATTCTTAGAGGAGTTACTCGGATTACCTCTAGAACAGGAAATAAAATTTTGCATAAACTTGGTGTAGGACACTAGTTTGATTTTTATACCACCATATCAGATGACATCGATCGAGTTTAAGGAGCTTAAGGATCAATTCGAGGATTTATTTAAATGGGCTTCATTTGCCTTAGCGTTTCACCATGGGGTGCATCGGTATTATTTATGAAAAAAAAAGATGGTTCGATGAGGCCTTGTATCGACTATAGGTAGTTGAACAAAGTGATCATTAAGAACAAGTATCCCATTCCATGTATCGATGATTTGTTTGATCAATTGCAAAGGGCTAAATGTTTCTTTAAGATTAATCTACGATCGGGGTATCACTAGTTAAGGATTGAAGGTACAGACATACCCAAAATTGTATTTCACATGAGGTATGGTCATTATGAGTTTTTGGTTATCATTTGGATTAACTAATGGCCCTGCAACTTTTATGGATATGATGAACATGGTACTTAAACCATATTATTGGGATGAGCTCTACAGCTAATTGCAAATGGTTAAGGCTTGATTCCAATTATGCAACAACATTATTCATGTTGAATGATTAAAGGTTTTCCTTCATCAATAAGA
>NW_018397280.1:1008561-1009151 GCF_002168275.2 Theobroma umbraticum
CTTGCAAGGAAACTGTAATGGGTTGCAGTTATGAGATCCTTATGCATCAAAGCGCAATCTCAAAAAATGTTCCTGATCAATGCATCATTGTGATTGAACATCAATGATGGCTAGAGACTAGTACATTTTATGTTCCTTACTTGAGAAGTAAGCAACCGATCTCATAGGTTGAAGTATAGAGATACTTGGAACTAGAATGTAGGTGCTTGCCCATAGAAGCAAGTTCAATGAACATGATCCGCTGTGAGAAATGCATTTTGTATTTCACTCAAGTGTCTATGCAATACTTCTCATGTGTCCGTTGTGTAAATACTCCCTAGAATTGAGACACCAGGTTGTGTTATGTGTGGAGTGCTATGCTTTGATTTTATCCTTACAGGTGCCTAGCCAGGGATGCCAAAATGGAATGTTTTTGGGTATGGAATGAAGCATGTGAAGGCAAATGAGTGGTCAAGATAGGAATCATCACCTCAAGTGATGCAGGGGACATATCCTAACTGTTCTTGGTTCATATTAGTTTATTGAAGTCCTTGACCAAGGTGACTTGAAAATTATGAAAGGAGTTTCATAAGTCTTTATAAAGCTGATGA
>NW_018397280.1:1009161-1010623 GCF_002168275.2 Theobroma umbraticum
AGAACAAATATGGAGATCAATAAGAGTAGACACTGCATCATGTTCTTATCATTTTCGGGATATATGATGAGGGAATGAATTACACTGAAAGGCTGATCATTGAAAGGTTAAAGTCAAACCATCTTGACTCTTCTAACATTTGGGTGGCCATGACAGATTGCTAGATCCCAATCTTGGTCTATGAACTCTAGGTAGTTAACTTGATCAATGGTAAATTTAAAGTAGTTTAAATTTATCTAATTCTAAGGTTAACTTAAGAATTACATGTTGAGTTCATTGCCAACATGTTAGAAGCCTAATGGGTCACACACCTAAAATGAATGTTGAAAATAAAATGGGAGAGGTGATTAAGTTGGACTAAATCAAATTAGAAGTTATGAGCTTCTCAAGCACTTGATTAAAATTGTTTAATGAAGTTGTGCCTAATTCATTAAATTGTTTAATTAAGTCATTGCGCCTAATTGATTAAATTTGTTTAATCAACTTATTGGGCCTAATTGATTAAATTAAACAATTATGTTAATTGGGCCTAATTAATTAAATTGTTTAATTAAGTTATTGGGCCTAATTAATTAAATTGTTTAATTATTTTATTGGGCCTAATTGATTAAATTAAACAATTAAGTTAATTGGGCTTTTTAAGGACTTAATTAAATTATTTATTCAAATTATTGAATTAATATGCAACTATAAAATAGTTTTATAATTAGGGTTTAAAATTAATCCAATGTATAAATACCTTGCTATAGCCTCCTAACAAAAAAAGGGAGAAAAAGTTGAAAAAGAAAGAAACGGTAGATTAGAAACTCTTTTTGCCGTTCCATGTGTGAAGAAAAACAGTTTTCATTCACTTGATTCCTTTTCAGCCCCATAATTTTTTGTAGATTATGAGTTTATGAAACTTATCTTTGCTAGCACATTGTTAAGGCAAAGCACTCCCAATCCTTAATGAAGGATTTTCTAATTCATTCGTGTGGATCACCGTTAGAGGCTACACAAGGATTCCTTGGACAGCTTTGGTTTGCAACCACCAGGCTGAGGTGGTTGAGCTTCATAAGGCAAATTGGTGTTTCAACAAAGGATTAATCAACCTTTGTTATTAAGGTAAAATATATTTGTAATTTAATTTCGTACTCAATTCGGCATGAAAGAGATCCTAGAAAGGTGAGGCGTAATTTAATCTTAAATATATTTCTGCTGTGCTTATTCGTATTTGATGCATGATCAGCACTCACCCAGCATTAACATATTGGCAATAAAATAAATCATAATCAAATATAAATTTGGTAATTAATTTATATTTATAAATCATGACCGACATCTAGCAATACATCATGACCACGCAAATGTTAGAGAGTCGATTAAAGAATTTGACAAAGCCCTTCAGTGATAAGCCTCTTAGTACAACACGGTTCTTTCATCAAATATCTCGAATATGTCATTAAGCATGGCTCGATGTCTA
>NW_018397280.1:1010633-1010838 GCF_002168275.2 Theobroma umbraticum
TCCATATTAGTTCTCATAATTCATGACTAAGCTTAAGAAGTTAAGAAACTAATTTTCCTCGAATTCATCATACTTTGGCCAAGGACTTTATACAAGTTAATCAAGAATTGAGAACAAGTGAAATATATCCCCTCATATCACTTGGGGTGATGAATCCTCCCTTGACCACTCATTTGCCTTCGCATGCTTCATGGCATACCCAAAA
>NW_018397280.1:1010912-1040555 GCF_002168275.2 Theobroma umbraticum
TGACCTGGCATCTCAAGTCTAAGGATTAGTTGCACGACTATCACATGAGAACATTTTTCATAAGCACTTGAGTGAAATACCAAATGGAGTTCTCATAGCAGGTCATGTTCAGTGAACTTGTTCTTTAACAAGCATCTACATGTTATCCTCAAGTATCCTATACATTTCAATCTATGAGATCAATTGCTTACATTCCAAGTAAGGAAGCTTAACATGTACTAGTCTTTGAGCATTGTCAATGCCCTGTCTTGACAATACAATGACCTAGAACAATTTTAGGAACATGGTTTTGATGCATAGTGATCTCATAATTATAACAACTTTATAATTCTCTTGGAAGGCCTTTATGTTCCTTGGGCTTAATCTAATTAGTACTTAATAACTCCTTATTATTGCACTAACATGAAGGAAAACCTCTATCACATAAAATTATGCAATTAAATATGCATTAAATGGCAATATATATTCCTTGACCAATCTAATTGGTTGAAGGGCATATACCAACAAACATAGTTAGTGGGGGGGTCGTAGTTTGCTTGGTAGTGAATTATCACGACCCATAAGCAGTTAATTTATTATAGAAAGGTAAATGATCGTTGAATTAATAATACAATTTATAGAGTTTTATATATTGTCATCATGCATACATGCATCATGAAATGTTCAAAGTCCATGAATAACTAGTATGTTAACAAAATTTCAAATGTACTTTCAAAAATATATTTGCATCACATATATGAATACATTTTCAGTTTTGCTAAACAAATGCACTCTGAATGGTAATAACTACACTGAAAGGAAAAGAATCCTTAATATCGTCCTTAATTATGACAAGATCATATGGGTTTTTTCTGACCATGAGCCTGAAGCATTAACTTCTTAATCAACTCCACAAGATATTGAATATCGTAAGAAGTGGCATGATGCAAATGAGCTGGCTAAATGATATATACTAGTCTATATGGACAGCATATTGCAAAAGTAGCACGAAGGCATGGGTAATTCTGTTGACATAATGTTGCAGCTACATGAGATGTTTGGTACAAAAACAGGTATGTTAAGGTGAAAGCAAAAACAGTTAGAGATTACATGCTAAAAGTAATCTTTTATCTCAATGAGCCAAACTACATGGTGTTGAGATAGATGCGAAAACGCAATATCAGTGATCGTTCATAGCTTGAATTCGTTATTTTCACAGTTTAAATTGGATTATGAACTACACATTAGGGATTACACCATAAGTGGGTTAATGAATGATCTCTAAAATGCAAATGAGATTCTTAGTTTGAAAAAGAAGCCTGAAGCACATGCAGCATCCACTTCTAAGCCCAAACCCAAGGGTAAAAAGAAGAATGCTAGAACTTAAAAGACTACTAAGGGCTTAATGGAAAAAAAAGGCCTATAAAGAAAAAGACTACTTCAAAAGAAAACACCATAGGAAAATGTTTCCATTGTGGTGTGAAAAGACATTGGAAGTAAAACTGCAAGGTTTACTTGAAGAAATCTAGAAGAGTAAATAAGGTATGTGTTTTCTATATATGTTAGAAACTTGTTTAATGGTTGATTTTATGGATACTTGGTTAATAGATTTCAGAGCCATTAACCTTGTTTGTACTTCTTTACAGGGGTTTCAACAAAAGAGAAAACTAAGTATGGGGCTATTTCAGATGAGGTTGGCAAATGGCACATTTGTTTCATCATTATTAGTGGGAGCCATTATTCTTCAATATCCTTATGGTCATAGCTTAGTTTTGGAAAATGTTTGTTAAATTCCAAAGGCTTATAGAAATTTGATTTCTGTTTTTTGTTTAACAAACTCTAGATATTTAGTTTATTTTAGTAAGACACTCACTTTTTATTCGAATAAGGATTTTTTTTTGTTTTGGAATTGTAAGATATAATCTTTATGTCCTTGAGCCTACGACTTATTCTAGAAATGATGTAGAAGCAATACAATTTATATTACAAAAGTCAAAAAAATCTGGCATAAATCAAAATTATCTTTGTCATCTACGTTTAGGTCATATCAATCAAAATAGACTCAATAGGCTTATCAAGGATGGTATTCTACAAGACATGGTTGAGGGTTTTTTGCTAGTATGTGAGTTTTGTATTGAAGCAAAAATGACCAAAGGGCAATTCAAGGCAAAAGGTAACAGAATGCCAAACGTTCTAGACTTGGTGTACATAAATGTTTGTGGACCAATGAACGGACAAGTTAGAGGAGGTTATGAATATTTCATAACTTTTGTTGATGATTACTCAAGACATGGCTCTGTGTATTTAATGCATAGAAAAAAATGAATCCTTTGAAAAGTTTCAGGAATTCAAAGCCAAAGTTGAAAACCAACTAGGCAAGCCATTGAAACAACTTTGATCAGATCAATATGGTGAGCATTTATTAGATGAATTCCAACAATATCTCATCAACAATGGGATAATTTCCAATTTGTCAGCACCAAGGACACCACTACATAATGGTGTAGCTGAAAGAAAGAATAAAACTCTTTTAGAAAAGGTTGGATCAATGATGTCTTATGCTAATCTTCCAATCTCATTCTGGGGATATTGTATGCAAATTGTTGAGTACTTTCTCAATTTGCTCTATTTAAGGCTTATCTAAGACACCAAGGGAGATGTGGATAGGGTAAAAATCATTTGTACGTCATTTGTGAACTTGGGGGTGTTTTGCACAAGTTTTAAAGCCCGAGTCCACAAAGATGAAACCAAATACTGAGGTGCACTTGTTTGTAGGGTATCCAAAGGGAGCAAGAGGTTATTACTTTTATAGTGCTCAAGATAAGAAAGTTTTCGTTAGTGCAAATGCCATTTTCTTAGACGATGAGTTTGTGAGAAATCATAAACCTAAAAGTAAAATTATCTTAAAAGAATGGCCTAATCCTTCAGATTTAAGAGTTAATTCTAAAGATGTGATAACACAATTTGATTCATGGGTTGAAATTTAAACACAACCTGAACATCAAATAATGGTGCTCAACGTAGTGGGAAGGTTATGACACAACTAGAGAGATACATGGGTTTGGGAGAAAACATGATTGCACTCTCAGATGAACATGACTATGACCCTATTATATATAAGAAACCTATTAATGATGTAGATACTGAAGAGTGGCATAAGGTAATGAAATTTAAGTTGGACTCCATGGATTCCAAAAAAGTCTGGACTCTAGTAGATCCACTTGAAGGGATAAAACCCATAGGATGTAAATGGATTTATAAGAGTAAAAGAGGAAGTGATGGGAAGGTAGAGGCTTTCAAGGCTAAACTAGTGGCCAAGGGTTTTACCCAAAGAGAAGGGATTGACTAGGAGGAAACCTCCTAGCTGGTTGTTATGCTAAAATCCATCAAGATACTCCTACCCATAGCTGAACATATTGATTATGAGTTATGGCAAATGGATGTTAAGATTGCATTTTTAAATGGGGATTTTGAATAGCGCATTTATATGGATAAATTAGAAAGTTTCATTAAAAATGGCTGCGAGCATAAGGTTTGTGAATTACATAGGTCCATTTATGGACTTAAGCAAACATCTAGGTCTTGGAACATAAGATTTGATACTATTATCAAATCATACAGTTTTCAACAAAATGTTGATGAACCTTTTGTCTATAAATGGACATAGAATAAAAAGATTGTTTTCTTAATCCTTTATGTTGATGACATTCTACTCACTGGGAATGCTATAGGAATGTTATCAATGGTTAAAGTTTGGCTGAACCAACAATTCAATATGAACAATTTGGGAGAAGCTAGCTATGTTACGGGGATTAAACTTATAAGGGATCGTAAGAACAAGTAGTTAGCAATATCTCAAGCATCCTCCATATATAAGATTTTTGCCAAGTTTGCTATGCAAGATTCCAAAAAGGATTTTATACCCTTTAAACATGGAATCAAACTTTCTAAAAAGATGTCACCTAAAACTGCAAAGGAAGTTGAAAACATGAGATGGATTCCATATGCATCTATTGTTGAAGGTCTCATGTATGCTATATTATGCACTAGGCCATATATCCATTATGCAGTTAGATTAGTTAGTAGATTTCAATCAAACCCAGGCATAAAGCACTGGATTATAGTTAAGTGCATTTTTAAATAACTTCATAGAATGAAGAATTACATGCTTGTATATTCTAGAAGTAACTTTGTAGCAACAAGGTACATTGATTCAAATTTTCAGTATGATGTTGATTTTAGAAAATTGACATCAGGATCACTTTTCACCACTGAAGGAAAAGCCATAGTTTGGAGGAGTGTAAAGAAATCTTGTATTGTTGACTCTACTATAGAGGTAGAGTATGTTACAACTTGAAAAGTAGCAAACAAAGCTGTATGGCTATGTAAGTTCCTTATGAACCTTCAAGTAATTTCAAATGTGGACAAGCCTATTACACTCTATTGCGATAACAGTGGAGCAGTGGCTAACTCAAAATAATTGTGAAATCGTAAAGTAGCAAAACATATTGAAAAGAAGTATCATGTCATTCTAAAGATCATACAACATGGAGATGTACTTGTAAAGAAAATTCCAATAAAGCAGAACCTCGTTGATCCATTCACAAATACTAACATAAAAAAGTTTTGATAGTCATTTAGAAGGTCTTAGAATGAGGCATATGTCATGCTTGCTTTAGGGAAAATGGGATATTGTTAGGAATTTAAGAATATGGTGCCTTGGAAAGCAAGTATATTTTCATGTTTAATTTCCTTTAATTTACTTGTAATGAAAGTATATTTTGATAATAAGGTGCAGAGTTTATTTTAAGTAAGCATTCATTATCTAGTTATTAAAGTACAATGATTCTATTGAGATATTAAAATACATTTGTATAAAAAGTCATACATAGGAGACATGTATTTTAATTGAATCTAAATATTTTTCACAACCATATAATAAAGCTGGTCACTTTGTTGTGTTAAAGCTGTAGTGTCTAGATTACTTCCAATGAAACAAATGTGATTTATTTCAAGGGAATGATAAGTCTCAAATAATCAAAACGGTTGACTTCAAGTAATGACACTATGGCATGAATTGGAATCATGTGAGAATCAAATTTAAGTTTAACCATTACCTAAATCTTGATGTCACACTTATGCATTTGCTTATAGTAAAACCGAAATCTTGATGGGCAATGGACTCATTTTTAATCTCCTTATAATCTTTGATATACCATGAGCATGATCATCATAAAGGGTTGATCTTGACTCCATATGTTGGGATTATAATCGAGATGAATATCTAGGAATATATATCTAAATAATGGAGTTCATTGCATTAACATTACTTATACCGATTTCAGAAAGATTGGTGATTAATCTGGGCCCAGTGGACTGATTAATTTGATGCCCATCACATTTGGATACTCAAAAGATTAGATCTAGAGTATTGAATCACTAATTGGATGAAATTGAGACAAGATGACCAAAAATGAAATAAAGGTACAATGGTAATTTCAACCTTTTAGTCATTAGGTTATGAGGGTTTACCATATAAGGTTTGCAATTGGACAACTAATAGTTAATATCAAGTATTGAATTGTTTCTTGTAATTATGGTTAATCCAAGAGTGCAACCATGAATCTATGGTGGAGCAATTTCATGGTTAATAAGTTTGAATTATCTTAATCAGATTAAGAATAATTTTATGTTTATTGGGCTCGGAATATCTATGTCCAAATTGATTCCAAACTTAGCTTTGTGGAATTCAACTTTTTTTAAGTTGGAATGCATGTTTATTTGATTAAATAAATTGTGTGAAAAAATGACAGTTTTAACAGGTTTTATCTTAAATTAGAGAAGAAAACATGTTTGTCTTAATTTAGATAAGAAAACATGTGTTGTCCTAATTTAGAAAAAGAAAACATGTTTGTCTTAATTTAGACAATAAAACATGTTTTGTATTAATTTAGACAAGAAAGCATATTTGTCTTAATTTAGACAAGAAAATATGTTTGTCTTAATTTAAGACAAGAAAAATATGTTTTGTCTTAATATAGACAAGAAAACATATTTGTTACAACTTAGATAAGGTAACATGTTTTATCTTAATTAAAGACAAGAGTTGTCTTAAATTAAGATAATGCTTGGAGGATTCTTATAAAATGAATCTAGACATCCATGATGATAAAAAGAGACTCCATGTTGACAATCACTTTTTTACTTATTATTAATTCTTTTTAAATGAAGATGGATAATAATAAAATAAGAGTTATTATTCAACAAAAAGTTTTATTTTATCAAGAACTCTCAATGATAATTAAAGAATTATATTATGTGTTCTTTAATTTTAATTTTGATAATTATAGAGCATGTTTGATGCTTTCATAACACTAAATGGATGGTCAAAATTGATTCAAAGGTATTTGATTTTGATTAAGTCTTTGAGACAAGAATTTTAACAAAAAGTAAAAAAATTGGAAGAAAAAAAAATGTACATATCTTTATTGGAAAAGTTTCAGCTATCACTTTTCTTCTCCTCTTCTTAACTTTGCTGTACCTTTTTTCCTCTTTCTCATTCTTAGTTGAATTTTTTGAAAGAAAACTAGCCATTAATTTTTAGGAGGAAAAGATGGACATAATAGGTTGCCATCTTATAGTTTACATTCTGCACCTTGTCCACTCAATGTTCGTGTTGAAAGCATTTTTGAAAAATAAGTGGTAAGTTTGTTTTGTTGAGAAATCAATCGTTAGTGTGGTGGTGTCCAAAAATAAAAATATCAAAAAAAAAGGTATGTTTTATCTTACTTTAACAGATTCTTATTTTTTAAGATATGTTATGTTATTTGCAATATGAATTATGTGTTTTTCCATTTGTGCAATTGGATTGCGTGCTTCCTTTATAAAAGAAAAAAATCTTGAAATCCATGCTTTACACATGCACAACAATGCACTTAAATCCAACTGCATAAAGTTGTTCATTATCTATCAATAGATGAGTTCCAAAATTGAATGTATTGACTTGTTTGAAAGCATTTCAAAGGTAAAAAAGTTTTCCAATTGTTATTCACACTTGTTGACTTCATATATGCTATTTCAAATATGTTTAAACACTATGTTTCATGAGGTTAAAGTTTAAATTGATTATAAATGGCATGAGATTATAAGTGCATGATTATGAAACACTCTTATCCCCTAGCTTGTCATTTTCCTCATATGTACTCACAAACTCTTTGTGACTCAAATGTTATTTTCTCCATTTATTTTGTTTTAAATCAGTGATAACATTTTAATAGCAGCAACTGTCGTGGATACCAATGTTCAGTCTTCATTCTTTGGTAGGTGTCTAGCAACCATTTGATGCCTAGATGGTTGGCCATGTTCTGTTGACCAATCGCTGATATGTTTATATTTATGGATTATGAAAATGTTATGTGAGTGTAGCCTATGTTTGGCATTTTACATGGGTAACATTATGTATGATATTATGATGATGGCTTGAGAGCCTATATGAACACTTAAGGGTGTTGTTGATGATAATGATATTGTGCATTGTTATAGTTGCTTTTGTTGATATATATATTTACATATATATATACATCAACACTTAAGCTTATACAATTAAGTTGAGAAGTTTTTTAACTATATAATGAGTATTATGAATGCATGCATGATGATTTTGTATCTAAATGGATGTTATAAGACATTTCCACATGTAATGATGAATATTTAATGATGTTATAGTAAGAAGCTTACTTGGGCTAACGGGTTATGCTCATTTGGGTCCATGAGCCAGTCATGATCTTTTTAGGAAATGAGATGTGACACATGGATAATTTGACAACGATTATTGAGGTATACCCCATAATTCATCTTCGTAAAGGAGATGGAGATTAAGAGGTTCGTAAAAGGACTAGTGGAACCATTATTTATGGAAGTAGGACCTTCATGGTTTACTAGTTATCTAGTAGTTGTAGATTGTGCTCGATTGATAGAAACACGGGGCATGAAGATTAAGGTAGATAGAGAGAGGGCCAAAAAGGGTAGGAAAATGGGCTAGCAAGGCTATATGAGAGTCAGTTCTAAGAAAGGTATTACCTTCTTTGGCTGACAAAGCCCACAACGAGATATACGGGCATCCCAGTAGAGAGGTGCCCAATCCATATGTGCTAATGTTATAAGCTAATGTTAAGCTTTGAAGAAGCATTTGATTTTTAGAGGAAGCAAGCCTCGAGACTTAGTGGTTAAAACATTTCCATATGTGCTATTTGTGGAGAAGACATAAAGGGCATTGTTGTTGTGCTATGGAAGGTTGTTTCACTTATGGCCAATAAGGGCATAGGATGAAAGATTGCTTGATAGCTCGCCATACACCAGGTATGTCCTATGATATCTTAGAGCATGCATTGATTACCTTAGCTCTTATAGTGTTGTCACGCATATATATATAACTCTATTATATAGAGTTATTTTGACACATTTTGGGGACTTAAGTAGCTAAACATTTGAGATTTTAGGTTTGGATTATAGCATTTTAGGTGTTTTTCTAGTTTATGTTCGATTACAAGTTTAGTTAATGTCATGACCAAAACCCAAGGTCCATGACTAATGCACTAGCCCAACAGACAAGCCCACTAGCCCCAAGCAAGCCTCAGAGTTCATATTCAAACATGCATAGGCCAAGGGATTCACTCATCAAATATTCACAATAAATCCAAGTCAAATACAACATCCCTAGCTTAATCTCCATACAAGTACTAATAGGGCCATATGTTGCCAATCTAAACGAGTTCATACATATTAAACCTTAATGCACAACATAACATGGCAGTCAGTGCCTACGCACATTATCCACAGCGAAAGGCATTGATTGACCTAGCAACGTGATCAAAATGGAGGACTTACTGGATGCCAAAATCAGTCTGTCTACAGATGATCTTTGCCCTGCTCCTTCGTGGTTTATTTATTTGCTCATGGTACACAAATGAGTGAGTCCAATAATACTCAGTGAGTGGTGCAGATAATCAAAATCAATTTTATGCATATATACATCAAGCATATAATAACTATATTGCACTTGCAGTGTGTCCACATAATCTTTCAATACATCGCCAAATATAGGGGAATATAATCATCCTTAGGTTCACCAAATACGAGGGTATCTCATCCCCCACAAAGTGATCATTATCATCACATATCATGGAGCTTAACCTCGAAGCAAACCAAATCATTTAAACCATTCTCCATGACACATTCTAGTTTCCAAAGCATCACATAAAAGACATATCATGCGTATATCAAGTCTCTCACAACTATCTCACATTAAACATGGATCAAATTAATGAATGGTCCTCCCTTGGACATAATCAAGTCATGCTTGGTGGCCAGTTGGCGAAGAATCAAATCACACATAGGGCCAAAGCTACTGCCAGAAAAGCAGATCATGTTCAACATCGAAGCAGCCAGTGAAAAATCAAAGTCATCAATTGAAGTAATGTCCTGATGGTCAGCATCACCCTGAGTATTCTCACACAAATGGCATCACAGTCATCATTCGAAATAATCTCCCAATGGATGGCAACATACACTGTAGGTGGAATCACAAGTGGGATATCAACCACCGCCCCTCCTTACCACCATCCTTGAGGTAGGGACATTGTCACAAGGCATCAGACTCCACTCATCCACAAATCATATCAACATTCAAAATTTAATCCTCAAACAAAAGTACAAATCCACAATTAAGGCCATCATGCCTTTATCATTCGCAGTTTTTGTATCAAACCTCAATTCATATTTATTGAACTTTAATCGTCTTAACCTCGATTAGATTCTAGGTGCCTCTAAGTATCCAAGGCCACATGCAATCAAATCACCTCAACATATCTGTTGGTCCCAAATAAATGTGCTAGAGGGGGTGAATAGTATTTTTTAGCTTTCATTAAGCTTGATTTCTAATTGGGAACAAGTAGGAGGCTTATGATGAGAAGTTTGATGCAAGATGAAGGAATGATTTAACAAAGAATGAAAATAAAAAATAAAACAGAGCAGACAATATGCAAAGATTTATAGTGGTTTGGTTAAAGACCTACATCCACTACCTTGATTGTTCAACTAAGGATTTTCCAAGCAAAATCACTATAAATGGTAAAATTCCCAAGCTTTCACCAAGCTTTTACAATAGCTTTTCATAGGCTCAGCCACAACCGTCAACAATGGTTTTTTCCGAGATCAATCAAAACCCAAAACTAACTTTTCTAGGCTAAGTTAGAACCTATACACACAATCAAACTATCCCAAGCTTGATCAATCCCCTTAGAGTGACTTGCACATTTTAAGTAATCAAGGAGAAAAGAAATAAAGAAGTACCTATGATCACTAACCTGATTTGAATAGTATAAGATGAAGTGCTTAACTTTATTACAAAGATCAAAGTGAAGTGCAGAAAGTATGTAGAGAGTTTTTGCTATTTTTGAGCTCTTTTTTATCTTGAAAGCCTTCAAACCTCATTCATAACCATTGAGAGTGCCTTATATTCTTGAAAATTTAACTTTGATGGCTGTTATACAGATTCTAGCAGTTTGAAACAGTTTAGGGACAATTCTAGCGGTTAATTTGTCTTCTAATGCTTAAATTCAAATTTTCAGATAGAATGCTCTTAGTCGACTAACATTGCTACTTAGTTGATTAAGTCGTTTATGTCTTTGAACCCAGTTTCTAGCAGTAGGCTCTTAGTAACTAACAATACTTCTTACTCGATTAAGTCATTTTTGTCTCTGAACTCAGTTTTTGGCAGTAAGCTGTTAGTTGACTAACAATGTCACTTGGATGACCAAGTGTTCTCTGTTTCACAATCTGGTTGAACCCGCCAACTTCTCTTTTAAATTTTATCCAACCACCTCCCTTGATTATCCAACAAAGAGGCTTCTATTTTATTGCTTAATTATAGCTCCTTATTCTTATGAGTTTAGATATTAGCTTTTGAATGATCAATATATTATTTAATATTTATTTTTATCCTACACACTCAAGTAGAAAAGTTAGACATAGATAAATAGGAATGTTTTATTAACATCAAAAACTAATGGAGCCAACAATCTCCCTTTTTTTGATGATGACAAAACATTCCTTGATTAAACACGCGATGTCTATTTGTTATTTTTGTTTTGCATCAGATTAGAATTTCTCCCCTTGTGTGTGTGCTCCCTCTTAATGCATGCGTGATCCTTTCAAGTTATTTTGTTATCCAAATCAGTAAACTTTTTACTATCTCAAAAAAATATAAATTCAGACATTTTAACGGAGTGCCTTTATTTATGCTAACAAAGCAATCAGTAATAAATTGATAGAATAATATCAACATTGTATCTAACTATCATCAGCATCTTGTTAACATACCACATCCAATCCACAATCAACATTCATTAACAATCCATTAAACACTAAAGCATAACAAAAATAGTATTCAAATATCATAAATTTCATCAGAATTAAAATAATATGTTGTCATAAACAACCCATCAAAGTTAGATTCCTAAATTACCCTTAGATTACTTCTACCTTTTCTCCTAAAATTACTTCTACCCTAACCTACTATCTCCCTCTTTTTGACAGGGATAATTCCAAGAAGAGTTTGAGGGGGTTAATTCATTTGTTCTAAAAAATACATTGAGGGGTTCAGGAGATAGCACAGGTGAGGATTTTTATGGTGAGGAATCAGGAAAAGAGGTGTTCGAAAGTTGAAAAGTTGTTTGAATGGAGGATTGAACTAAAGGTTTAGCTTTTTCAACTAATCTGAAGGACTTCTTACTCTTCATAAACTTTGTTTTGATGGCCATGGTCTTTCTACCTTTTCTAGTAGGTCGGGATTTATCTTTGGTAGGTGTAGCTACTTGTCTTGGTTTTTTGTTAACAGGTTCACTTCCTTTGGTGGTGTGAACCGATTCAAGGGAGTCCCTTGCTAATGCTGACTTTTGAGCCTTTTTCATTGCTGCCTCCCTTTTTGCTCATTCTTCTCTGACCATTTGGTGAAAAAAATCTATAATTAAAATTTCTTCAAAGTTAGCGGGAGATGATCTCTCTAGCTTTGGTTAAGAGTTGTCACTAAAAATCTTTCCTCAGTCCCTTCACTAGATTTTTTTCATTTTCAGGTTTAAGGGAAGGTGATTTCCTTATAAGACTAGATATTGGTTCATCACCTTCAGCTTGGAAATCAAGACTCTCAGTTGCTTGTCCTGTTGGAGCTAGACTTAGTGCTGCAAGAGCATATTTAGTTGCAGGACTAAAAAGAGATTTCCTTTTGTTCTTCATCAAATTTCCCAGCTTTTGTAGCTTTTTTCCAATTTTCTCAATTCTAGTAAACTGGTCAGTGAGTTTCCCATCAATTCTCATCATTATATTTAGAATCATTTGATTAGAAATCTGTGAGGGACTTGTTGTTGTTTGACTTGGGGTGGTTTGCTCATCCCTTTGATTATTGTTGGAAGTCTTGAAGAACTTTTGTCTATACAATTTGTATCCCATCTTTGACAGGCTTCCTAGATAAATAGCCTAATCTCTGCTCTTTACTTAACCCATCTTATATCCAAAACTCTAGATACCCTTCTTATTTGCCAATGAGGTAATTATATTTCCATAAAGTAAATGTATTTTGTCAAGTTGACATGTTCCTTTCATTCTTTCTATCATGAATCTTCCTAAATTAAGAGGAGCAGCATTAAATGCATATTGCATCATCCACATATCCTGAAGACTCATATAGCTAAATCTTCCACCTCTTCCATGAACTGTTGAAGTTATGAAGTAGTGCAATATCCTAGTTTGTGGACTTTTAATAAAACTTGCATAGCTTTTAGATGAATATCTTTCAGTTTTTCCAGTGATTACTTCCCACAAGGATGATGGATCATAATCATATGGGATTTCATAGCTTTCCACATTACACTCAATCATGCAGTAATTCTCCGATATCAAAGGTAGTAACCATAAACTCTTTTCCATTCAAAAACACATTTAGATCATCATTCACAAACTCCCCAGGATCATTCAGTTCATTTTCATTCTGTGCAATCCCAGCATAGAATTCTTTCAGCAGACTGGCACTATAGGTTTTGCTCTTAAAAACACTTAATTTCTTGATCTTCATTTCTTTAAAATATTCTAGTAATCCTTCTTTAATTTATAGATCTTCATTAAAGCTTTCCCAGTCAATGCATTTCTCGCATGAGATAGGAGCATTTTTAATTTTCCTAAACCTATCCTCATGAATCTTATTTATGAATTTCAAGGATAAAGAGTTACCATTTGTAGAGGATTTTCCTTTTTCCTTTTTTTTCTCTAAGTTTTATTCTTTTTCTCTCTGTTTTTTCCCAATTTTCACAGTCACCAAAGCAGACTCATTTTTCTTCTTTTTTTTTTGAATTTCAGATTGTGAACTTTCTTCCATGGATCGTTTACCCTTCTTTTTTTCTAGGGTATCTGTAGGTAGAGAGGATTTGGCCATCGATTTTTTTCAATTTAGGGTTAAGGTTTGTGAGGTTTAAGGGGAGGTTTTAGTTTTAGAGGATCAGTATCAGATGAGAGAGAATGAGGAGAAAGTGAGTTGAGAGAGTTTATTTTTCTATGAAACTGCTAGAGTCTCCTTTTTTAAATGTGGTAAATTTCTCTCTCTTTCAAATTTAAAGTTTTACCTCTCAATTTTTAGTTAAGTGGTTTTTCCTTTCTTCCTCACTTAATAAACTGCCTCTATTTCTTTAAATTATAGTATTTTTATTTGGGCTTCTTAAATGACCAAGGTTTTACTCTTGTCTGACTATGTCTTTCATTAAAGGAAACAGAATGCTTTTAGTTGGTTAAGTGATGCTCTTAATCAACTAAGTATACACTGTCTTACCAGAGAAATGCTCAGCAATTTTTTTAAAGCTCTTGAACACTAACCATGCGTAGATTTCTCCTAATTTCACAAAATCTTTCCTCACTTAAGGAATTGGTAAATATATCAACTAATTGATGCAAGATGTTGACAAACTCAATCTTAATGTCTCCCTTAAGCGCATGGTCTCTAACAAAATGATGTTTAATCTCAATGTGCTTTGTTCTTAAGTGCTGAACTAGATTTTTGGAGATATTGATTGCACTTGTGTTATCACAGAATATTGGTACATTATGCATGGTCACTCCAAAATCTTTTAATTGTTGTTTAATCCATTAAATCTAAGTATAATAACTACCTAAAAATATATATTAAGCTTCAGCTATGAAGAGTGCAACAGAGTTTTATTTCTTACTTGACCTAGACACAAGCATAACTCCTCAAAACTAGCATGTACCACTGGTGCTCTTTTTATCTATTTTACTTCTAGCAAAATCTGCATCTGTATATCGAATGAGATTGAAGGATGTTTCTCTAAGATACCATAATCCTAAATTTTGTGTGTCTAAAAGGTACCTAAATATTCTTTTTACTGTAGTTAAGTGGGACTCTTTAGGTTGAGATTGAAATTGTGCACACAAGCATACACTAAATTGAATATCAGGCCTGCTAGCAGTTAAATAAAGCAAAGATCCAATCATACCTTTATAAAGCTTTTGATAAACACTTTTTCCTTTCTCATCTACACAGGCTTGGTAGAGGGACTCATTAGTGTGCTGATTGGTTTTAGTTTCAGCATATCAAACTTTTTCAACATGTCTTCAATGTATCTTTCTTGACTAATGGAGATGCCCTCCTTATTTTGTTTGATTTGAAGGCTAAGAAAGAATTTCAATTCACCTATCATACTTATTTCGAATTCACCCGACATTTTTTCAACAAAGTTCTTGCATAAGGCCTCATTAGTAGCACCAAATGCAATATCATCCACATAAATTTAAACGATAATTAAATGATTCAAGCATTTCTTAATAAACAATTTTGTATCAAAACTTCCTCTAATATACCCTTTTTCAACTAAAAACTTTGAGAGTCTTTCATACCATGCTCTTGAAGCTTGTTTTTGTCTAGAAAAAGCCTTATGTAATTTGAAAACATAATCAGGTTTTTCAAATTTCTCAAATCTAGGGGGTTGTTTGACATAGACTTTTTCTTGAATAAGACCATTTAAAAATGCACATTTCACATCCATTTAAAATAGTTTGAAGTTCATGAAGCATGCAAATGCAAGCAATAATCTTATGGCTTCTATCCTAGCAGTAGTAGAAAATGTTTCATTATAGTCAATGCCTTCTTCTTGATTATATCCTTGAGCCACTAGCCTAGCTTTATTTCTAATAACATTACCTTACTCATCTACCTTGTTTTTGAGCTCCTAATTTGTGCCAACCTTTGGGTGATTCATTGGCCTAGAAACTAATGTCCACATTCAGTTTCTTTCAAATTGTTTAAGTTCTTCTTGCATGGCCAATATCCAGCTTTCTTCTTTTTTTGCCTCTTTAAAGCACTAAGGCTCGATTTGTGAGATGAAAGCTAAGAATTCACATGTTTCTCTAATTCGTTTTCTGGTTTTGACACTTTATGAAAGATCACCAATGATCTATTCTTGTCGATGATTTTTGATAAATTTTCAGCTCTTTGGAAGATCAATGTATTGACTTTCAGTTCTTTGTAGAGTTTTTAAGGGTTGAGGTTCTAATTTTCTTTCAAGTGAAGTTTCCTCATTGTTTTTCTTGTTTTCTAGTCTCATTTATTCCATTTGTCTTTCAAAGTCCTCTACATCATTTTCATCAACAAGAGCTTCCTTTTGTAGGGCGTTAGATTCATCAAAAACTATATGAATAGATTCTTCAATTGTTAAAGTTCTTTTGTTAAAAACTCTATAGGCTTTTGAGTTCAATGCATATCCTAGAAATATTGTTTCACCACTCTTAGCATCAAACTTTCCTAGAGAATATTTTCCATTGTTCAATATAAAACATTTGTAGCTAAAGCTCCTAAAGTGAGAAATATTTGGTTTTCTACCTTTGTACAATTCATATGGGGTTTCAGATAACATCGCCCTTATTGATACTCTATTAAGGACGTAGGATAATGTGTTGATAGCTTCTACCCAAAAGTATTTTGGTAGATTGTTTTCACAAAGCATAGTTCGATCCATTTCGTTTAAGGTTTGATTTTTTTCTTTTTACAACCCCATTTTGTTGAGGTGTTCTAGGTGCAGAAAAATTATGATTTAACCCCTTTTCATTACAAAAGTTTTCAAACTCATCTCCTTCAAACTTACTTCTGTGAAGATTTCTAATCTTAACTATGTCAAGTCCTTTTTCAATTTGAACCCTTTTATAATGATTTACAAATGCAAGTAAAACATCATTTTTATGAGCAAGGAAGTAGACCCAAGTATACCTAGAGCAGTCATCGACTATCACAAAGCCATATGATTACCTTCTAAGCTAGTTGTGTTAATTGGACAAATAAATTAATATGCAGCAGTTCAAGAGGTCTAGAGATTGAAACAATTTTCTTAGTTTTGAAAGTTGTGCTAACTTGTTTACCTAAGTTGGCAAGCATCACAAATTTGATCATTCTCAAATTTAAGTTCAGGCAATCCAATAACTAGATTTGTTCTCATCAATTTTGAGATGGTATGCATGCTTACATGTCCAAGTCTCCTGTGCCATAACCAACAATCATTTCCATCATATGCCATAAGACATGTTTCACAATTAATCTCAAGATCTTCTAGAAACATAACATAAATATTCTTGACTCTTTTTCCTATGAATGAAACTTTATTGGTACTACTGTCTATCACTTCACATTTATATGAATCAAAACATACCTTAAATCCCGTTTTACCCAATTGACTGATACTTAATAAATTGTGCTTTAAACCTTTAGCAAGCAATACATGACTAATTTAAGCTTGAGAATTCTTACCAATAGTTCCTATACCTTGAATTATACCTTTTAAGTCATTTTCTTGTCTAATTTAAGCAAACAATATTTCATTTCCAATACCTAATTTAAGCAAATGATACAATACCGCCCTTTTTCTTGTCTAGCTAAGCAAACAATATTTCATTTCCAAGTATGTGTCTTAAGCAGCCATTGTCCATGTATCATGGCTGCTTCTCCTTTAGTTGAGCTCTTGAACATATGTCTTTTTGATTAGGCTCAACCTTGGATTCATTATCTCTTGCCATTAGACATAAATTTGCTCTTTCTTTAACTTTTTCTTCTTCAACATCTATTCTTGAAACATCATTGTTAGACTAGGTTGCAACCATAATTATCTTCTTCGATATTTTATTTTTCTTGGGAGTTTCTTCCTTCAGCAAATGGCATTCCAACTTGAAGTGTTCAAGCTTCTTGAATTTAAAGCATTTAACCTTTTCCTTCTTGTTAGACTTATTTTTGTTTCTAGTTCTCTATGAAGAACCTTGATATCTTTTGTACCCTTTCTTAGCCAATCTCTTGTCTCTTTGTCCCATAAGTTTTTTGAATCTTCTTGCTACCATAGCTAACTCATCATTATCATCACAGGATAAATTGTCCCATTCTTCTTCAAGAATGCTTGCTTTAAGGCAATGCTTTTCTTTTTTTTCTTTTGCTTCTTTCTTGTCTTTTTCTTCCTCTTTTTTAAGCTCCACCTCATGAGTGAGAAAAGACCCATAAATTTCATCCAATGGGATGACATTTAAGTCCTTAGCTTCACAAATAACAATAACTTTTGGCTTCCAATTTTTAGTAAGTTTCTACGAAGTCTTTTGACAATTCCATGCTCAGGAATTGGTTTGCCTAGCTGATTGAGTTTATCGGTGATTTTAGTAAACCTATCAAGCATACTGGTAATATCTTCACCAACTTCCATCTTAAACATCTATTAGTTGTGAGTTAGGAGAGCTATTTTGGACTCGTTGACTTGAGAAGTCCCTTAATGGATAACCTTAAGTTTGTCCCATACTTGTTTAGCTGTGGTACAGCCTGACACTTTATTAAACTCAGTGGGAGTTAGGGCACAATGTAAAGTGTTTATTGCCTTAAAGTTTGTCTGGACCTTTTTGGTTTCAGCTTTAGTCCATTCACCCTTTAGCTTAGGAATCATTTCATTGGTTACTACATTTATGGGTGAGGGGATGAAGGGTCCATCAGTAATGACATTCCACATTTCATAGTCTATTGCCTTTATGTAGAAAAACATTCTAGTGCTCTAATAGGGGTAGTTCAATCCATCAAACAAAGGTGGTCTGTTTGTGGATTGCCCTTCAGCAACTATAGATTTTTGAAGAGCCATTTGGATCTCCCTTATAATGTTAAGCCTTAAGAATGAGAGATTTGGCTCTAATACCACTTGTTGGTCCCAAATAAATGTGCTAGAAAGGGATGAATACCACTTTTTGGCTCTCACTAAGCTTGATTTCTAATTGAGAGCAAGTAGAAGGTTTATGAAGAGAAGTTTAATGCAAGATGAAGGAATGATTTAACAAAAAATGAAAATAAAAAATAAAATAGAGCAAACAATACACAAAGATTTATAGTGGTTCGGTCAAAGACCTACATCCACTACATTGATTGTTCAACCAAGGATTTTTCAAACCAAATCACTATAAACGATGAAATTCCCAAGCTTTCACCAAGCTTTTATAGTGGCTTTTCACAGGCTTAGCCACAACCTTTAACAATAGTTTTTCCCGAGATCAACCAAATCCCAAAACTAACGTTTCTAGGCTGAGTTAGAACCTATACACTCAATCAAGCTAACCCAAGCTTGATTAATCCCCTTAGAGTGACTCGCACACTCTAAGTAATCAAGAAGAAAAGAAATAAAGAAATACCTATGATCGCTAACCTAATCTAAATGGTACTAGATGAAATGCTTAACTTTATTACAAAAATTGGAGTAAAATGTAGAAGTATGTAGAGAGTTTTTCTATTTTTGAGCTCTTTTTTATCTTGGAAGACTTCAAAACTCATTCATAGCCATTGGGAATGCTTTATATACTTGAAAAATCAACTTTGATGGCTGTTAGATAGATTATGATTGTTGAAAATAGTTTTGGGATAGTTCTAGCCGTTAATTTCTCTTCTAGTGCTTAAATTCAAATTTTCAAACAGAATGCTCTTAGTCAACTAACATTGCTACTTAGTCGCTTAAGTTGTTTATGTCTCTGAACCTAATTTCTGACAGTGGGCTCTTAGTCGACTAACAATACTTTTTAGTTGATTAAGTTGTTTCTATCTCTAAACTCAGTTTTTGACGGTAAGCTCTTAGTCAACTAACAATGTCACTCGGTCAGCTAAGTGTTCTTTGTTTCACAATCTACTTGAACCTACCAACTTCTCCTTTGAATTTTATCCAACCAACTCCCTTGATCATCCAACAGAGAGGCTTCTATTTTATTGCTCAATTGTAGCTCCTTATTCTTATAAGTTTTTATATTTGCATTTGAATGATCAATATATTATTTAACATTTATTTTTTTCCTGTACACTCAAGTAGAAAAGTTAGACATAGATAAATGGGAATGTTTTATTATCATCAAAAACTAATGGAGCCAACAATATCAATCAACTAGGTTAATCCACTTTTAGGGTTCAACATACCCTATAGGCTTTCTAGTCTAAGCTTATAGAACTTAGGCCACCCATGTGGCTTACATCATAGCACAATGACACAATTCACATATATACATATGCACATATATTGTTCTCTAGCCTTAGTTCATTCATTTAGGCCTATGTACAAAATCTAGTACCAATGCAGCGCACTTATATTGCGTTATGCATCATGTGCATTTAGCTTAAATCCCATTCACAGTGATAATAAGAGGCACTCCCATCTAAGCTCCAATCTTTAGCCTCCAATTGTTGTCTATCTTGCCAATGAGTCAATTTAACTCCGTTTTCCCCTTGGAAGTCGGATTGCATGAGTCTTAGCTCCTAAATTCCTTAATTTAAGCAAAAAAGAGAAAAATACCAAATTTAGAGAAAAGTCATATTCGAAGTTCTTAACTGACTAAATTGGAAAGTATTCAGTAAAAATGTTAAACCTTACCTCCAGAATGGCTTCCCAAGCTCCAAATAGATTCAAACGGCTCAGAAATTTAGCTTGAAGGGTTAAAGTTTTGACTTTATAGAGAGAGAGAAAAAAAAAAGAGAAAGAGTTGAGAGAAATAGTTGGGCTAAATGCTCGAAATACATTTTCATTTTTGCCTTTCCTCTTTGATGTATTTTGGCAATGTATTTATACATTTACCTTAATTTTGAATACATGTATCGATACACTAAGAAAATGTATGGATACATTTCAGGCAGAATAGCCCTAGGTGCTTTCTTCTTTAAATGTATCAATACGTTTAAACAATGTATCGATACATGTTCATCTTTGACCAAATCTATTGATACATTATCAAATATATTGATAGAATATTCTTCCCTGGGTCCTTTGTTGTTCATCCTACCAAGAATGTATTGATACATTAGGGTAAGTATCAATACTTTCAACGTTGTAGGCAATTCCAAGCTTCTTAAACTTCTAGAATTTAAGTTTAACACCCCAAAATCATTCCTTGTTAATATCACATCTCAAATTGTTCATTTAACTTAGTCCCATACACATATAAATCCATAAACACAACATCAAACTTAGATCAAAATAACAAATTATGGGATTCATCACATATTTCCTTAAATTTGCCCAAGTGTCGATATGTACACTCTTAATCACTACGCATACATATCCTATCATCAAAGTCCTCAAGACTCGACATATTTCATAAATCATTATTAGTTTACATAGAAACTGAGGGGTGTTACATTCTCCCTTCCTTATAAGAAATTCATCCTCGAATTTCAAGACATGTACTTTAAATTAAATTACATATATCAAACCTTAAAAAGTGGGGATAATTCTCTCACATTTCCTCCTCAAGTTCCCATGCAGCTTCCTCAACTGAATGGCTTCACTACAATATGTTCACCATAGCAATGGTCTTAGAGCAAAATCATTTCACTTGTCAATCCAAAATGGCTATGGATTGCTCTTCATCGCTAAGTCCATTTTACAACTAGACTTCATCATATCGTATCACATGCGAAGGATCCAAGACATACTTCCTAAGCATGAACACATGAAAAATCAGATAAACATTGGGCAAATTAGGCTGTGATGCCAAATGATCAGCAACTGTGCCTACACACCTTAATACCAGAAAAGGTCTGATGCATTTGAAGCTCAATTTCCTTTTTTTTCCTAAATCTTTTAACCCTTTTAGTTGGTGAAAACACATGGTCACCAACTTCAAATTCTAAAGTCTTTCACCTATTATCAAAATAAGATTTCTGGCAACTTTGAGTTGTTAGCATCCTATCTCAAATCACATGGATGCCTCGCTCTGCTCCCCTGACCATTTTTGATCCTAAAAGTTTTTGTTCTCCAACTTCACACCAAGCAAAAGGCTACCTACATCTACACCCATACAAAGCCTTATATGAAGCCATACCAATCATGGCTTGATAACTATTATTATAAGAAAACTCAACCAAAGGCAAATAATAGCTATAAGAGACTCTAAAGTCAAGCACAATCGCTCTTAACATATCCTCAAGCGTTTGAATGGTGTGCTCGGATTAGCCATTTGTTTATGGGTGGAAGGTCCTCCTAAAATCCAATCTTGTGCCTATGGCCTTTTGTAACATCCTCCAAAATTGGCTCATGAACTATGATCTTCTATTAGACACTATCATTACTAGAACACCATATAGCTTCACAATCTCATTAATGTAAATTTGGGCATATCGAGTTGCTCCATATTTAGTCTTAACCAGTAAAACATGTGCTAACTTAGTTAGCTGATCAATTATCACCCAAATGGCATCATAGCCACCTCTAGCTCTTAGTAAACCCATCACAAAGTCCATTGCTACATGTTCCCATTTCCATTCAGATATCGGTAATGGTTGCAACAGTCCTAATGGCCTCTGATATACAGCTTTAACTTTTTGGCACGTCAAACACTTAGAGACATACTCAGCCACATCTCTTTTTAATCTTTGCCACCAATACATTGACTTCATATCATGATACATCTTGGTAGCTCTAGGGTGTATCGCATAAGCTACCACATGTGCCTTTTCAAAAATCTCATTCCTCAAATTATCCATATTTGGCACATAGACTTGTTGTCTATATCTCATCAAACCATCTGTGCCACATACAACGTCTCGAGTTCTATCCTTACTCATATCTCCAAATATTTTTATCAAATATTCATTTTGATCTTGGGCATCCTTAATTAGATCTAATATCATTTATCGTACTTTAAAATGTATCAAAAGGCATTCAGGTGATTAATCTCCAAATGTACACCCATATCGCCCAAATCATATAAACTCTGCACCAAAGATCGTCTCTCCATGGTCATATGTGCCAAACTCCTTATTAACTTTTGGCTTAGAGCATCCGCTACCACATCCACCTTACCGGGATGGTAAAGTATGGTGCAGTCATAATCTTTCAATAACTCTAACCACCTACATTACCTTAAATTTAAATCACTTTGTGGAAATATATACTTCAAGCTCTTGTGATCTGTACATATTTCACAAGTCTCTCCATAAAAGTAATGTCTCTAAATCTTTAAGACAAATACGATTGTTGCCATCTCTAGATCATGCGTAGGATAATTCTGCTTATTCCGCTTCAATTGTCTTGAAGCATATGCTATAACCTTCACATGTTGCATTAACACATAACGTAATCTAACCAGTGATGTGTTGCAATACACGGTGTAGCCTCTAGATGCACACAGCAAGCTTATCACAGGTGTAGGAGTAAGGCAGGCTTTAAGTCTTTGAAAACTGGCCTCACATGCATTACACCAATTGAATTTGGCTCTTTTTTTAGTCAATTTATCAAAAGGGATGTGATCTTAAAGAAATCTTGCACAAATCGTTTGTAATATCGGGTTAAGCCCAGAAAACTTCTAACTTCAATCATAAACGTTGACCTTGGCCAATTCTCCACAGCTTCTACCTTACCAAGATCCACTTGTTCCCCTTGTTCAGACATGATGTGTCCCTAGAAATTGACTTTGCTTAGCCAAAACTCACATTTCAAAAACTTAGCATACAATCGATGCTCTTTCAGGGTTTATAGCACAATTCATAAATGTTGTGCATGTTCTTATGGGCTTATAGAGTACACCAATATGTCATCTATGAATATGACCACAAATCTATCCAAATATGCCTAAAAGATAGTGTTCATCAAATCCATAAATGCTACAGGTGCATTATTAAGTCCAAATGACATCACTAAAAACTCATAATGTCTATATTACGAGAGAAATGTTGTTTTAGGTACATCACATTCACTTATTCTTAATTGGTGATACCCCAAGTGTAAGTGAGTTTTAAAGAAGAACACAGCACCCTACAACTTATCAAACAAACCATCAATCCTCAAGAGTGGATAGTTATTTTTCATAGTGACCTTATTTAGTTATTGGTAGTCAATGCATAACCATAAGAAACCATCCTTTTTCTTCATAAATAGCACTAAAGCTCCCCAAGGCAAAACACTAGGATGAATGAAACCCTTATACAATAAGTCCTTTAGTTGCCCTTTAAGCTCTCTAACTAAACTGGTGCCATTCGGATAAGGATGTATCAAAATTGGTTGCGTACCCCGAATCAAGTCAATACAAAATTCAATCTCCCTCTTGAGAGGCAATCCAAGAAATTTAACTAGAAATACATCTGGATACTCACCCACTACTGGTATAAAATCCTCACTTTTTCTTTGCATTAAAATATGTCTTGTCATCTCCAAGCATCCTTGGCTTTCTTGCCTTGGTATTGTTCTTGTGACCACATCTGACATAGTTTCCATAAACATTAGGGTACAATGCCCGTAAATCACAAATGAACACTCCCCTGGAAACTTAAACCTCACCAATTTATCGTAGCAATCTACCTTGGCAAAATAAATTGCTAAGCAGTCCATGCCCAAAATCAAATCAAAGTCTAAAGTTAACAGCAATACTAGATTTGCTAACGTATCCTTATCCTTTATACAAACCACACAAGATTTATACATATACTCCACCACAAATGTCTCTAAGGGAGTGGTCACAATTAGGGGTTCTTCCATGTTACTGCAAAACTAGTTTAATTTTAACACAAAGTGTAAGGACACAAAGAAATGTGTTGATATGGGATCATACAAAACTAAAGCTTTGGTACCACATATAGGAAGTGTACCTGTGATCACTACATTGGAAGTATGAGCATATTGTGGTGTTAAAGAAAATACATGTGCCTGACCTCCATTTACATTACTTGGTTATGTCGATCTACCATGAGATGATGAAGCCACACCCTTGCCTTTGTCACCTATGGGATTCCTCCGGGCTTGTACTATCTTAAGTGGGCTAGTTTCCATTTGTCTCATATAACCATGATAACCATTTATCAATTGTCTCTATATTAGTCAATCTCTCATCAAATGCCTATATTGACCACATCCGAAACACAATCCCACTACTTTGTGACAAAGGCCCACCATACGCCTTCCTACAATAATTACATAAAACACCCTTCTACTTGGTGCCTGGATTAAATGCTTCACTAGATTGCTCTAGTCCAGATGGTGGGCTAAACGAATCACTATTTCTCAACGGCTTGCATGTGGGAGTAGTTCTTTCATGACTCTGATGGCATATAAAGGTGGGACTCCTAGTCATGCTAGAATATATTTAACCTTGATGGCCTTGTGTCCGAGCTTTTCTACCCTAACCTTCTTCCATTCTAGATTTCAATTTCCTAGTTTCAATCTTTCTTGCTGCATCCACCACTGTTGCATATGAGGCAAACCTCTAAGTGGCCAACACTCTAAACAACAGCACAATCAATCCCTAAATAAATCTCTTGATCTTTTTCTATTCAATTAGGACCAAGTCAGGATCATATCTAGAGAGTTGAGTGAAATAGACATCATACTCCATCATTGACATGTCTGGGGTCTATCTAAAAGTCTCAAACTCTTGTGCCTTTGAGTCCTTCATGCTTTTAGGTAAGAAGCGATCAAAAAAAGCTTGGAGAAATTCCTCTCATGTTATTGGAGATGACCCTGATGGTTTACTTCTCTTAAATGTAATAAACTTGATTCTAGCCACATCTTTCAATCTAAACCCACCAATTCCACTAATCGATGTGTGAAGCATCCCAAAACCAAACAAATGCATTTCATATCCGCTACAAAACTCTGCAAATCTTCCTTTGTATCTGTACCAATAATTGATAGGGGCTTTAGTCATAAAATCTGCCAAAGTAACCTTAATAGCCTATTTTTTAAGTCCACATTGGGGTATATAGTCTGGATCTTACGAACTAGAATCCACCCATTCCTCATATGGTGCATCTCTTCTATTACAAAACTCAACAAATTCATGAGCCAAGCTTTGAAACCCTACTGCCAGATCCTCTATAGTGACATCTCCTCTTATAGGGTAGTCATCCGCAATCCCTATATTCTACTCACTAGTATTCATATTACTTGGCTTCGTATTTCAAGTGCATCTCATTCCTTTCCTCCTACCATGATTCCTTAACGTGGACGCTCATGGTGGTTCCATAAGACTCTCTAACCTAGGTGTTTTATACCAATTTTGTCATGACCTAAACTCGAGGGCCATGATCAATGCACGAGCCCAGCAGGCAAGTCCACTAGACCCAAGCAAGCCTTAGAATTCATACTCAAACATGCATAGGATAAGAGATTCAATAATCAAATATTCATAATAAATCCAAGTCAAATACAACATATCTGGCTTAATTTCCATACATGTATTAATAGGCCATATGTTGGCCATCCAAATGGGTTCATACACATTAACCCTTAATGCATAACATAACATGGCACTCAATGCCTACACACATTATCTAGAGTAGATGGCATTGATTGACTCTGCTGAGTAACCAAAATGGAGGGCTTATCAAATGCCAAAATCTATCTATCTACAGACAATCTTTGCCATGCTTATTCGTGGTTTGTTTATCTACACATGGTACACAAATGGATAAATACTATAATACTCAGTGAATGGTGTAGATAATCAAAATCAATTTTATGCATATATAAATCAAACATATAATAAGTATATTGCACTCTCAGTGTGTCCATTTAATCATTCAATACATCTCTAAATATAAGGGAATATAGTCATCCTTAAGTTCACCAAATATAGCGGTATATCATCCTTTCCAAAATGATCATTATCATCACATATTGTGGGGCTTACCTTTGAAGCCAACGAAATTATTTAAACCATTCGCCACGACACACTTTAATTGTCGAAGCATCACATGAAAGCCATATCATGTGTATATCAAGCCTCTCACAACTATCTCATTTCAAACATGAATCAAATCAATGAATGGTCCTCCTTTGGACAAAATCAAATCATGTTTGGTGGCCAATTAGCAGAGAATCAAATTACGCATAAGGCAAAAGCTGCTGGTGGCAAAATAGATCATGCTCAACATCGAAGCAGCTAGCAGAAAGTCAAAGTCATCAACTCAAGTAATCTCCCGATGATTAGCATCACCCGGAGTATTCTCAAATAGGTGGCATTGCAATTATTATCCAGAGTAATCTCCAAATGGATGGCATCGTGCACTGTAGGCAGGAATCGCAAGTGTGATATCAAACGCTACCCCTGTTTACCACTGTCCCTGAGGCATAGACATAGCCACAAGGCATCAAACTCCATTCATCCACAAATCATACCAACTTCTGTAATTTATCCCTCAGACGAAAGTACAAATCCACAATTAAGGCCATCATGCCTTTATCATTCATAGTTTTCGTAGCAAGCCTTCATTCACATTTTTCAAGCTTTAG
This sequence comes from Theobroma umbraticum, assembly GCF_002168275.2. Taxonomy (NCBI): domain Eukaryota; kingdom Viridiplantae; phylum Streptophyta; class Magnoliopsida; order Malvales; family Malvaceae; genus Theobroma; species Theobroma umbraticum. The sequence continues at coordinate 1,037,714 of NW_018397280.1, forward strand.
TCGTCTTAAGCTCGGTTAGATTTTAGGCACCTCTAAGTATCCACAGCCTCATGTAATCAAATCACCTTAACATATCAATCACCTAGGGTAATCCACTCCTAAGGGTTCAACATAGCCTACAAGCCTCTTAGTTTAGCCTACAACATAGGCCACCTATATGGGTCACATAACAATGCAATCACACACAATTCACACATATACATATACACATATATTGTTTTCTAGCTTAGGTTCATTAATCTAGGCCAATGTACAAAATCTTGTACCAGTGCAGGACACTTATAGTGTGTTATGCATCACATGCATTTAGCTTAAATCCTATTCACATTTACAATAAAAGGCACTCCCAGCCAAGCTCTGATCTTTAGCCTTCGATTGTCGTCTAGCTTGCCAAAGAGTTGCTTTAACTCTGTTTCCCCTTGAAAATCGGATTGCATGAGTCTAAGCTCCCATACTCCTCAATATAAGCGATAGAGGGGAAAATACCAAATTTGGAGAAAAATCATATTCGAAGTAATTAACCAATTAAATTTGAAAGTAATTAATAACAACCTTAAACTTTATCTCCATAATGGTTTCTCCAGCTCCAAGTAGCTTCAAACAGCTCAAAAATTCCACTTGAAGTGTTAAGGTTTCAAACTTTTTAGAGAGAGCGGGATAGAAAGAGTTGAGAGAAACAGTTGGGAGAAATGGCCCGAAATCCCTTTTTCTTTTGTCCTTTCTTCTCTAATGTATAGATACATTTTGATAATGTATTGATACAGTTGCCCTAATTTCAAATGAATGTATCGATACATTTCGACAAAATGGCCTTGGGTGCTTTCTACTTCAAATGTATCAATACATTTGGACAATGTATTGATGTATGTTCATCTTTAGCCAAATCTATTGATACATTCTCAAATGTATCGATAAAATATTCTTCTGCGAGTCTTTATTGTTCATCTTGCTAAGGATGTATCAATAGATTAGGTTATGTATCAATTCTTTCACCCTTGTAGGTAGTTCCAAGCTTTTAAAACTTTTAGAAATTTAGGTTTAATGCCTTAAAATCATTCCTTATTAATATCACACCTCAAAATGTTCATTTAACTTAATCCTATACACATATAAATCAACAAACACAATATTAAACTGAGATCAAAACCTCAAATTGTGGGATTCATCACATATTATCTCAAATTTCCCTATGTGTCTATATGCATACTCTTAAACACTAGGCATACATATCCTACCATCAAAGTCCTCAAGATTCCACATATTTCATAAATCATTCTTAGTTTATGACAAAAATTGAGCGCTGTTACAGTTAATTTAAGTTATTTGAGTTTAACTTTATGTTATTTTGTTTCATATTACTTTGAAAGTAGTTATTGCTGATTTCTATTATTGCTTTTGTAGGAAATTTGATGAAAAAAGCTCATTTGATGAAAATCAGTGCAAGTATGGTGATAACTTCATTCATATATGTTGCGGTATTTTGATCATATCTTTCTCTACAAAACTCCAAATAAAGTGATTCTTGAACCATTAAAATGTTAAGAAAAATGCTACAAATTTTAGGTTTACCACTTTCCCAAGTGTTGATCAGATTATGGTCAAAATAATTGTCTAACGTAGAGTACTGCAATTAATATCACACCTTAAATAATTCATTTAACTAAGGATGATACACCTATATTCACAAATATAACATCAAACTTATATCAAAACCTCAAAGTTTGGGATTTGTCACATATCTCCCCAAAATTTTCCTAAAGGTCAACATATATACTCTCAAGCACTTCGCATACATAACATATCATCCAAGTCCTTGAAGTACCATATATTTCGTAATTCATTCTCAATTAACTTAATTTAAACTAAAAAGTGGGGGTGTTACATGGATTCTGTAATACCCCGTATTCACGAATAGGAGTCAATAAGACCCAATTGATATGACAAAGGATCAATTGATAAAAATCTAAGTGCCAGAGAGTGATAATGGATGAAAGGAATATTTTAGAATAAAATATTCTATACGTGAGAAAAGAATAATTAAATAATAATATTTTTAACAGAGATGAATTAGCAAGCTAAAATGAGATTTGGAAGTGAACCAGGGTAAAGTGAGACACTTTAGGACCCGAGGAGACAAGTGAAAAATTTTAAAATAAAATAATATTTTATTCATAAAATAATATTAAAATTTTAATATTTTAATTTTTATTGAGATTCATCATAGAGGAGGATTATATTACTAATCTAAGTGGGGGAGACGAAGTAAGAAGGAATATTGAAGAAAAACGACGTTAATGGGGCCCACATGCCTTTATTGAATAGAGCATGAGCAGGTAAGTATATATTTAAATATTATGGTGACACTTTGATGAGGTGCAAACCCTATCTTATATTTGTGCACATGTAAAGGAAGGAAAATAGGAGGAAATTGAAATTTAACAAGTGTTGGAAGGACCAAATTATACAGTATGAAAGTTTGGAGGGTCACACGGAAAATAAAGAAAAGTTTGAGGACTTATGTGCAATTTCAATATTTGAAGTTAAATGAAAATTTATTAACCATGGAAAGTTAGATTATGTGGAGTATGAAATGTACTTGTGAAATTTACTATTACATGCAAATTATTATATGAAAAAAAAGAGAAGTTAGTGGGGAACATGTGGAACCCCCCACTATGTGAAGTAAAAGAAAGAATAAGATTAAAATATATTTGCATGTAATATGATTGGTACATTTGATTGTCAAATGAAAAAAGAAGAAAGTGAGTTACATGTGACTTGAATGGGCCCAAGAGTGGCTAAATAAAATATAAAGAAAAGCTTGTGCATGAAATATGATTGG
>NW_018397280.1:1040655-1040752 GCF_002168275.2 Theobroma umbraticum
TAATAACAAAGGTTGATTAATCCTTTGTTGAAACACCAATTTGCCTTATGAAGCTCAACCACCTCAGCCTGGTGGTTGCAAACCAAAGCTGTCCAAG
>NW_018397280.1:1040762-1040914 GCF_002168275.2 Theobroma umbraticum
GTAGCCTCTAACGGTGATCCACACGAATGAATTAGAAAATCCTTCATTAAGGATTGGGAGTGCTTTGCCTTAACAATGTGCTAGCAAAGATAAGTTTCATAAACTCATAATCTACAAAAAATTATGGGGCTGAAAAGGAATCAAGTGAATGA
>NW_018397280.1:1040924-1041053 GCF_002168275.2 Theobroma umbraticum
TCTTCACACATGGAACGGCAAAAAGAGTTTCTAATCTACCGTTTCTTTCTTTTTCAACTTTTTCTCCCTTTTTTTGTTAGGAGGCTATAGCAAGGTATTTATACATTGGATTAATTTTAAACCCTAATT
>NW_018397280.1:1041569-1041725 GCF_002168275.2 Theobroma umbraticum
ATTTTAGGTGTGTGACCCATTAGGCTTCTAACATGTTGGCAATGAACTCAACATGTAATTCTTAAGTTAACCTTAGAATTAGATAAATTTAAACTACTTTAAATTTACCATTGATCAAGTTAACTACCTAGAGTTCATAGACCAAGATTGGGATCT
>NW_018397280.1:1041825-1043696 GCF_002168275.2 Theobroma umbraticum
TACTTAAGCTCCCAAAATGAGTCAAAATAACTCTATATAATAGAGTTATCAATCCACAAAATGATTTGTCGAAATCTCTTCACTAAGAATATATGAATCCCTAAAGTCAAAGTTGATGCTAGCAAACTCTCAACTTTGAGCTCCCTTGTGTTTTTCTCTTTTGGCTATGATCTTATCTCAACACATGAGAAAATAAAAAGAAAACTCTTTTGTACATTCAAAAGGCAATTAAAGGATTCTTTTGTAGAGTGAATTGACTTCTTATCCAACAAGGATTAGAAAATGTCTTAGGCTAATTAGGCCATTGTTTAATAATCCATGAAATCATATTTGATTTAAACCAATATTTAATTGGATTAAGCCTCTATAAAATCAATTAAATCACATCCAATTGAGCTCAAATTAATTTCAACAATTCACTTTATGTGTGTAACCTATTAGGTTTTAACATGTTGGCAATAAATATAAATTAATCAATTAAGAATTTATATTTATATTTATAGATCATGAGTGGCATCTAGCAATACATCATGACCATCAAAATGTCAAAAAGTTAATATGGTTTGACTAACCTTTAAGTATACAGTATCTCAATGTAATTCGATCATTTCATCATATATCCCAAATAAATAGAAAGCCTATCTGAGTGACTACTTTTTAACTTATCCATATTAGTCTAGTAGCTTTCACATTGACCTATCAAGATTGCCTTGGCTAAGGACCTTTAGTCAATAAAAGCTAGGAGCAAATGAGATATGTACTTTTCAAATTATTTGGGGTGATAAATCCTCATTGGATTACTCATTAATCTTCCCATGCTTCATGCCACACCCAAAAGCATCTTGTTTAAGCATCTGGTCACCTCCAAACCCGTAGGAGTGAAATCAAATCATGACAATTCACATACAAGAAGACTTGGTATCACAAGTATAAGGATTACTTACACTAGGGGCACAAGAAAGTATTTCCATAGACACTTGAGTGAAATATTAAATGGAACTTGTTGCAATGTGCGGGTCCAGGAACCTAACTGCTAGACGTGAAAAATCCATAATCATCCAAAGTAGAAGGCATGTGATAGATTTATTTTATGCAATATTATAAATGCTATACATGCCATGTATGAATGAGACCTAAAATTGGAATTTAAAAATCTCTCGTAAAATATTGAGTTACATTTTATGCCTGATAAAGTTGCCTTCCACTTTAATAGTAAACACTAGAGTTCTTCATATAGAAGGATTGTTGGGTAAACCCAAGGTCAAGCTTTATTATGAATATGTTTTTACTATGAAAAGTGGGTTTTACTCAACTAGTTTCATAGAATTTGTAATGACCTCTTCCCTTGATCGTTACTGGCGTCCAAGACTTGCGAGTGAATCTCACCAAATCCTGAACAAGTCTTAGTTGAGATTCCAGACAATTTATAATCAACTTGCAACATCAATGCTATCGTTTAGTTAAACCAAGTAAAAACAATAATTAAAATGTAGCATTCAGATACCAATAACCATATTTAATAACTCCCAAGTAATTTCAATATAATAAGTGGTAACAATTACACAAGTTCAAGTTTTAGCAAATACATTTCCAATAAACTATTAATCATTATAAGTCTGACTACACAAACACGACCTCTAGGCAGCAGAGCGACTCGAAGTGGAAGTCTAAGAGATGTCATTACCTACGTTAATTACGATGTGCTGAGAGATGCATTTGAACTAATTACTTATCTACCAAAGGAAATAAGGGAGTGAGTCTCACAAACTCAGTGATCATCAACTCCATGAGTAGGACATAAATGGGAAACAAGTTAAAGGCAGAAGATTTGAATATTAAAAGTATAAGAATATATGTAAACAAATTAACTC
>NW_018397280.1:1043706-1044274 GCF_002168275.2 Theobroma umbraticum
GTTTGTGCCTTATATGTAAAACCATTAAGTTAATGCAAGATAATCGTTTAAACTAGATATCAAACCAATTCATGTAAAAATCTCTGCCGTCGAAATCATTTAGTAACTGGCATAAAGCAATTTAGTATCATCATGCATGCTCTCATAAAATCCAACATTAACAAAGCTTATATGCAAATACATAAATCACCTCGTACGTGAGAAATTAAATCCAATGTCATCATATCAGTAAGGGAGCTGCAGAAAAACCGTTATTTCTCACCTTGTGAGAAACTACCCATGTGAAAACCCAAAGAGATATCACTCTCAAATAGGTAATAGAAATAAGAACTCATGGACCCGCTTTCACATAATAACATCCAGGAGCTCCACTCCACCGGATCCCTACATGCCATGGTAGTCTCAACGATGTTAGCCGACAATAGAGAAATTAGGCTATCGCAACTACATATAACACTAGTGACCTAGCCACATACAATCACAGATCATGGCCACAGCTATGTCTAACAGCTGATCAGCGATCCAAAAGTTCTCTAGCTAGAGCTCACTTGTGCACAAGGGTCACACT
>NW_018397280.1:1044284-1045197 GCF_002168275.2 Theobroma umbraticum
GACAACCGGCCTACTCTCGAATCTCTCGATTTGATAAAACCATTTAAAAGCAAAAAGATAATTTCAAATCATTTTCAAAATACCGATCATGGTAGTGTACCAAAATCCCTTTTTGTAACACTTTGCAATAGAAAACCTTTTGCATGAGATTTAGATGTTAAATCAGCCGGGTGAGCATGAAATTCATTTATGAATGCACATCACACAATCAATCAGGCACATTTTGATATAAACATATTTAAAAGCTTGTTTCCTGATTTTAAAACCTTTTATATATCTATAGCTTATATATATATATATTCAAACCATTTTCAAAATCATGGCTTCCACAATTCCTTAGCATTTCTATCAGCTCATGCTTTCCACAATTAATATTTAAAGTAAATCAACACACACACACACACATATATATATAATTACATAGTTATAGAAAGTTTAAAATAGACACACCTTACGCACCATACAATAGCAGGACGTTACATCGTTATTGATTCAAGTGCATATCTAACTAATTTCTACTTGCCAGTCTCTCGTTACCTCCTTTGTCACACCACTAGGGTAAACTTTTCTTACTTATTTTCTCCCTAGCAACCATTCAAACCCAATACATTTAATTATACTCACAAATGGTAGCATATCAACCAATAATCCTTAACTAAATCTCATAGTTTTTAACACATTACTCACAAACATTTATCACACAGTCCATACACTTTAACCAACCAAAGATTATGCAACACAATATAGTCACTTTGCATGCTTACCTCTTGGTTAAGGCTTCAATTTCCAAATATGATTCACAGGTTCCTCACATCTATGGTCACCTTTGCTGCCACAAAGATAGTCAATCGATATTTATCTCATTTTTCCTTTCTACTTATGATTTCAGGACTAAAACACTTACCCATTGCTT
>NW_018397280.1:1045207-1045345 GCF_002168275.2 Theobroma umbraticum
AAAATCACCATGCATTCCAAGATCCCCTACATGCATGGCTTGGGTCCTTTGAATCCTTGTAGATTCTTGCTACCATAAACAAACTCACACATTACAATTGATTTACAAAGCATGCATTTCAAGCAAAAATGAAAATCT
>NW_018397280.1:1045445-1049301 GCF_002168275.2 Theobroma umbraticum
TTAGATCAATTCCCTGCGGGATCGATACTCTACTTGCTAATATACTATCTAGTCGATACGTATACTTGCGTGGTAGAATTTTAACTGACAATAATCAAGATGTGCAGCTATGGGTGAAAGAATGTCGATGGACTTAAGCATAGCAACTGACGAGAAGATTTTCTCAAAGTCAATCCTTTTTCTATGGATAAAACCCTTGGCCACTAGTCTAGCCTTGAAGGTTTCCACCTTCCCATCACTTCTTCTTTTTCTCTTGTAAATCCATTTGCACCCTATGGGTTTTATCCCTTCAGGTGGATCTACTAGAGTCCAAACTTTGTTGGAATCCATGGAGTCCAACTCAAATTTCATTAAGCATCCCTATCATTAATAGCTTCTCAATCTAAGACTATTTTATTATCATCAAAAAAAGGGAAAAATGTTGACTCTATATGTTTTTATGATAACAAAACATTCTTCATTCTTTAATGTCTAACCTCATTAATTAAGTGTGCAGGATAAAGTAAATTCCTTTAATGAAATGAATGATTAAAAGCAAGATTATATAATAGATAAGGTAATCAATTAAATTGAGAAAAATGGAAAGAGCTTGTAAAGACATGGCTTTTGTAACTGATTATTATAAAGTCTTAATCGGTTAAAAAAGGGCTGGGCTATAAGTTGATGCAAAACAAAAAAATGTTAATTAGTTAACACTAAGCTTAACTGATTAAGAAGGTGTTGGACAAAGCAAAACAGAGGTCTGCTAGTCAATTAAAGCATGGTATTAATCAGCTAGAGCACAAGACTTGAAGAATCTCCAAAGTGCCAAAATTTAAACTTAAAATAAAGATGACTGTTGAATGGAACCAAAATGAAGATAGACAAATTCAAAGAATTTTGAATTGATTAAAGCTTATGTTAATCGGTTAAGGCTAAAGGAAGTGAAGTTCCAATCAGTTAAAGAAAAAGTTAACCAATTAGAAGAAGTCTACTAAAGTAGAGAAAGTTGAAGACAAAGATCTTTTAATCAGTTAGAGCCTCCTATCATTAGTTAACATTGAGTACATAGCTGCAAGATGATAATTGTATTTTATAAAATTATTTTAGTCTAATTTTATCATTAAATGTTAGCTAAGTCCTTAATTTTCAATTATAATATTGTTATTTTTAGTTATTTTTATAATTAGTTTATTTTTAAGTGAGTTATTTTAATTTTATGTTATTTTTTTTAATTTGGTTATTATTTATTAGTTTTTATATTTTGTAGCAATTAAGAGAATTGGGCTTAATTGTGAAATGTAAAGTGTTGAAAGACCTGAAAGTCTGCCTATATATGCTTCAGTGTTTTGACCAGTGGAAAGCTAAGAGACAGAGCTTAAACTTTCATGCAGATCACTTTACTTAGTTTTACCTTAAAGATAGAGAAAATCACATCGAAGAATGGCAAGAAGTACTGTGGCAATAATGGCAATTTTAAAGACTGACAATTGATGTTTGGGCCTCTCATTACATTTTTAAACCTAATTAAATCATAGGTCAACTTAGGGAACTATAGGTTAAGTTTGTTAGTATATATAGGATATTTTTAAGAGACATGAGATTAGATAACTTTCGGAGATTCAAGAGGCTAGAAGTTGAGGCTGAAACTTGGAGAGCAAGGCTACAGATATTTGTTTTGTTTTCTTCTTTTGCTTTTATTTTTTGTGTTAATCTCAATCGTTGAGATTTATATAATGTTATTTATCTTTGCAATCATGAGTAACTAATTTTCTTTTTCTATGATTATAATTGAACTGTCATGTAATCTAAATATTTAATCTCTTTCTTGCTTATTTTTAATGAGATTTGAACTATTTATTCCACTTTGCTCTTAATGCTTTTAATTGCCTGGTCACCAATTAAATTGATTTAGTAACTCAAACTAAATTGGGAAAGGGAGTTTAATGTAGACTATGATCATATTAATTGACTTGCATATAGGATAGGGATATAACTATAGGCCATATGTAGCCAGATTAGAGCTTGAACTTAATGAGTCTATCTTAATTTCAAATCACATAAGGATATTATTTTGGTTAAAATAGATATTTTTATAAGATGAGTCGGGAGACCCTTATGAATAACTGAAGACTCTAGGTTAGCAATTCAACGTATTGAAATAAGTTAGGAAGAGATATAAGATTTAGATGAAGTGTGAGAGAAATTGTAATCCTAGGCTTGTTTGATTTGATCTTTACTCAAGTTATTATTACTTTGATTTTCTTTTTAGTTTAAACTTTAGTTAATTGTTTTTTGTTAATTATTTTTGATTGATTGGATAAGATTAAATTGTTATAATTTTAGTACTTAGTAAAATTTTAGACCAATTCTGTATGGGATCGATACTTTGCTTGCTTATATACTATCCTTTCAATACATATACTTGCGTAGGTAGAAATTTAACTGACACAAGACTGTGCAAGGCAAGGAAGCTGTAATTTGTAACTAGTTAGCTGAACTTTATCTGTTTTTTTTGAATTTAAGCATTAAAGGAAAAAATAATGGCTAGAATGACATCAGAGTTGTCTCCAATGGCTATAAACTATCTCTAATAGAAAAATCTGACTCTCCAAGTATAAATTGAAGTTTTAGCAACAAAAGAAGAAAGATTGAATGAGAAAAGAGCTATTTTGAGGAAAAAGCCAAATATCTCTCACCAAAAACACTCGGTTTCCATTCTTATTTCAGAGAAAATGTTTGGGCTTACTTGTAATCTTTCGAGATTTTTAAAGAGTCCTAGTTGTACTTCTTTTTTTTTCTCTTTCTTGGGAAATTAGAGTGTCGGAAGCACTCTGAAGCTTGTTGTTAAGGATTAGAGCTTTAGTTAAAAGCTCACCTTATAAAAGCTTGGTGGAAGTTGTTAATTCCACTAGTATAGAGTAGTTTGGTTGAAAATCCTTGATTGGGAGATTAAGGTAATGGATGCAAGTTGAGGGGACCAAACCACTATAAATATTCTTACATTGTCCACTTTTCTTTACCTTTCCTTACTTGGTGCCTTTTAGCTACTACAACCTTTAAATCTTTTCCCCTCTAGTTGGCTAAAGGTTCCATCACTCAAAAAGGGCTGATTTTTAAAATTTTTAATACTATTCACCCCTTCTAGCACTTAAACAGGACCAACACTATTTTACAAACTATGTTTTATAAAACATTTTGATACCTGTGTATCATTTAAAAGACAATGGTCATCGGGTTTATATGGACATATGTTCCTTAATTCATTTGAAAAACAACCAACTTGGAAAGTATGGGACTATTGGTCCTTGATTCACTTGAAAGACAATAGATATGGAGACCATGTGGTCATTTGACTTGCTTGATAAAGTAGGATTGTCATCAATAAAGCCTGGAAAAATGAGACTTAATTATGATTACACTTAGAAAGGCATGTGTTACTTTATGGTAACACTAGGAAAGACAAGTTTCGTAAAACATTTGATAAATGTTTATTGTCATATTTTTTATACGGTGTTTCATTAAGTACTCTTCCCTATTAGCTTGTTCCCTCTCCCTATATCTGGTCACGGAGTTATTTATTAAAGGGGATTCAAAGCATGCTATAAGACAAATGTTAAAATTGTAATCCCCTAAGCCATGGATCACTTTAATTGAAACTAATATAGAAAAACCACAAGAGAAAAATTTCAAAATATTTGAAAATTTGATGTTTGCTTTGTTTGGGGCAGTCCTCTTTAGATTTTCTTTTGTGAGTTTTGTACACAAATTAGGACTTAACAAGCTATAGCAGCATAATCATCCTACCCCTAATGGTGATCCATGTCAGTTAAAATTTTACCACGCAAGTATACGTATCGAATAGATAGTATATTAG
>NW_018397280.1:1049401-1049550 GCF_002168275.2 Theobroma umbraticum
AAAACAATACCAAATTATTTGAGTCTAGCACTTGAAGTGAATTAATTGATGTTTCCTCAAATAACACACAAGATCACCATGTGATATTGAGTTTTCATTATTTCTATGCTTTTGATTGTGATTATAAAGCATGAGGATAATTATGGACT
>NW_018397280.1:1049780-1049891 GCF_002168275.2 Theobroma umbraticum
AAAACTAGGTTTAGATAGAAAATTTTTTGTAACTTGAAGATGGAGATCCAAAGGAGTCATGGAGATTCAAGGAGATTACAAGCAAAGCTTGAAGATGGTGTTTGTGTAAAT
>NW_018397280.1:1049901-1050049 GCF_002168275.2 Theobroma umbraticum
TTTGACCAACTAATTTCCTAAATGGCTTGAGGAAATTAGAATTAATAAAGTCCAAAATTATTCTAGTAGTTGGCATAAGATAGATTTAATTTTCAGTATATATATATATGATATATGTGAAATGCAATAAATGCTATGCATGTCAACA
>NW_018397280.1:1050552-1050736 GCF_002168275.2 Theobroma umbraticum
TTAGCTCAATGAGAAGTTTAGAGTTTAAATTTCTCAAAATAATAAGGAAAGGCTATTATTTTGATAAAATATTGAGAATAATCATATAAGACTTTAAAACCTTTCCTTTATGATTATATAATTTGCGTTGATGACTAATAATTATATGTGGTGGTTTACATAGGATTTAAATCAATCATGGTGA
>NW_018397280.1:1050892-1051046 GCF_002168275.2 Theobroma umbraticum
TAGTTTTACAATATCAAGATTGTCTTGAAGCAAGAAAAAAAGGCTTATGTCCTAGATGGTCCTGTACCTAAGAAACCTAACGATGAAGCTGCAAATGAGTAAAAGAAGGCCTATAGAGTTTATATAGATAATCTCGATCAAGCCATATGTGTGA
>NW_018397280.1:1051146-1051250 GCF_002168275.2 Theobroma umbraticum
CAAAATCTGCTTTTCTGTTTTAATTCAAATCTGGACAGCTTGTAATTAATTCATTTAAACATGTTATAAAAGGTTTAAAATCATGTTTATTTGAAGAATTAATG
>NW_018397280.1:1051260-1051354 GCF_002168275.2 Theobroma umbraticum
AAGGCTTGCAAAGCCAAGTTAAAATTGAATAGTGTTTAAATGTTTTAAAGACTAATCTGCTGATTTTTTTTTACTAACATTGGGTAAGTGTTAT
>NW_018397280.1:1051720-1051852 GCF_002168275.2 Theobroma umbraticum
GTTTCCTACTTTAAAAGAAATTCCTAAAATTAAGGATAGTATTCTAATTTGAGATATTCATAGGAAATAGTTTCCTATTTTAGAAGAAATTCTTAAAGTTATGTGATAGCATTGAACTTTCCTTAAAATTTT
>NW_018397280.1:1052207-1052351 GCF_002168275.2 Theobroma umbraticum
TTATTTGAGTCTAGCACTTGAAGTGAATTAATTGATGTTTTCTCAAATAACACATAAGATCACCAAGTGATATTGAGTTTTCATTATTTGTATGCTTTTGATTGTGATTATAAAGCATGAGGATATTTATGGACTTACACCTTA
>NW_018397280.1:1052750-1052876 GCF_002168275.2 Theobroma umbraticum
GGCATAAGATAGATTTATTTTTCAGTATATATATATATGATATATGTGAAATGCAATGAATGCTATGCATGACAACAACACCAAATCAATGAGACCTAATTAATGAATTAATAAAAAAATCTCTTA
>NW_018397280.1:1053047-1053195 GCF_002168275.2 Theobroma umbraticum
CTAGGAGTTGTATAAGATACAATTGGTAAGCTAAGTTATCTACTTAATTAGTGTGATCATGGCTTGTTGAGTCACTCAAGGTTAATATGGAAAGAAATGGGTCTTAGCTCAATGAGAAGTTTAGAGTTTAAATTTCTCAAAATAATAA
>NW_018397280.1:1053295-1053462 GCF_002168275.2 Theobroma umbraticum
GCAAATTATATAATCATAAAGGCAAGGTTTTAAAATCTTATATGATTATTCTCATTATTTTATCAAAATAACAGCCCCTCCTTATTATTTTGAGAAATTTAAACTCTAAACTACTCATTGAGCTAAGACCCATTTGTTTCCATATTGACCTTGAGTGACTCAACAAG
>NW_018397280.1:1053561-1053688 GCF_002168275.2 Theobroma umbraticum
GACAAATCTAGACAACTTGATACTAGTTGAGTAAGACCCACCAATAACTCAAACGTACTTGTGTAAAAGTTTACCCTTGAGTGACTCAACAAGCCTCCAATTAATAGAGTAGCCTAGTTATATTGTT
>NW_018397280.1:1054056-1054289 GCF_002168275.2 Theobroma umbraticum
TTCAAGCTTTGCTTGTAATCTCCTTGAATCTCCATGGCGCTTTTGGATCTTCATCTTCAAGTTACAAATGTAACTAATTACATTTTATAATCAATAAACCCCGAGTTACATTCAAGGGAAATTAGGTGAGAAAGAATTTTACAACCCAGAGAAAATGGTGAGAAGGTAGGGTAGCAAACTCTCTTTTAAAATAAATACCATGAGAAATAAATTTAACCATCCATGACCTAATA
>NW_018397280.1:1054299-1054380 GCF_002168275.2 Theobroma umbraticum
TAAGTCCATAATTATCCTCATGCTTTATAATCACAATCAAAAGCATAGAAAATATGCAAACTCAATATCACTTGGTGATCT
>NW_018397280.1:1054390-1054496 GCF_002168275.2 Theobroma umbraticum
TTGAGAAAACATCAATTAATTCACTTCAAATGCTAAACTCAAATAATTTGGCATTGTTTTATTTCAATTTAGTGTTTAAGAAATTCCCATTTTCAAAACAATTAAA
>NW_018397280.1:1054596-1055046 GCF_002168275.2 Theobroma umbraticum
ATCACCAAGTGATATTGAGCTTGCATTTATTTCTATGCTTTTGATTGTGATTGTAAAGCATGAGGATGGTTATGAACTTAGACCTTAGAAGATTAGGTCATGGATGATTAAATTTATTTCTCATTGTATTTATTTTAAAATAGAGTCTGTGCATCCTGCCTTATCTCTATTTTCTCTGGGTTATAAAATTCTTTTCTCACCTAACTCCCCTTGAATGTAACTCGGGGTTTCTTGATTATTAAGTGTAATTAGTTACATCAAAGTGTAAAACTAGGATTAGCTAGAAAAATTTTTGTAACTTGAAGATGGAGATCCAAAGGCACCATGGAGATTCAAGGAGATTACAAGCAAAGCTTGAAGACAATGTTTGTGTAAATCCCCTAGGAATTTGACCAACTACTTTCCTTAATGGCTCGAGGAAATTAGAATTAGTAAAGTCTATAATCATCC
>NW_018397280.1:1055056-1055229 GCF_002168275.2 Theobroma umbraticum
ATATATTGAGTCAAAAGTTGCCTTTCACCATATAACAAGATAACCAGGCTGCTCTTTTAATTGGAAGCTTGTTGAGTCACTCAAGGCCAAACTTTTACACGAGTAAGTTTGAGTTATTGGTGGGTTTTACTCAACTAGTACCATGTTGTTTGGATGTGTCACACATGACCGCA
>NW_018397280.1:1055486-1055809 GCF_002168275.2 Theobroma umbraticum
TTTTAAAACCTTGTCTTTATGATTATATAATTTGCATTAACGACTAATAATCATTTATGTTGATTTATATAGGACATAAATCTATCATGGCAAATAGTTTGTCACTTAGAAGTAAACTTCATGCAAACAAGTTGACAAGCCTAAATTTCATTGACTGGTTTCGTAATATCAAGATTGTCTGGAAACAAGAGAAAAAAGCTTATGTCCTAGATGGTCCCGTTCCCGAGGAACCTAACAATGACACTACAAATGAGGAAAAAGAGGCCTATAGAGTTTATATGGATGATCTCTGTAACGACTACGCCTCGATCACTATCAGCATC
>NW_018397280.1:1055837-1056001 GCF_002168275.2 Theobroma umbraticum
TCGAACAAGCCTTATTTAAAACATTAGTCATTACCTCATATTCATACCATCAATATATAAACTCATCTCGATCCATAAAACTCTTTGTAAAGAGAATTGAACAATGATCATTATAAATTGAATAAACCTTTATTCCACATAATCGTAAAAGATAATACATCAAA
>NW_018397280.1:1056035-1056244 GCF_002168275.2 Theobroma umbraticum
CAATTGTCTAATTTCATAACAATTTACATTATGACGACTCGACCTCTAACAGCGAAGCGACTCGGAATAAAGTGCCATTAGATGCCTTTACCTATCCGCAATGGACTGAAATTGTCGATGAATGCACACTAGGCTGATTACTATTTGCAAAAGGGAAATATGGGAGGTGAGTCTCACAAACTCAATGATCATTGGCTCCGTGAGTAAGG
>NW_018397280.1:1056356-1056942 GCF_002168275.2 Theobroma umbraticum
AGTCTTAAGAAACTAAATCATAAGTAAGATATTTGTGCCTTGTAAAAATATTCCATAAAATCAAAATGCAACATTACACTTGGCAAGACAGTGCGAAAAACAAGTGTAGCAAACAAAGTTTATCCATTGAAAACATCACTTGCCATCAGCTATAAACAACGGTATGAAAGTATGCACGCTCCCTAAATATGTGGCATGTAAAGAAACTAAAGTATACGGCCACATAAACCATTTCATGATCATCAAGTAAGCATTGAAAGCATTTATTCAAACAAAGGGAGCTACAAAGAAATCTTAACTCTCCACCATGCAAAAGAGTATGCATCAAAAACTCGTAAGGCTCTCGAGTAGGTAAGTATCATAAACACCCGTGGACCCATTTCCTCATAATAACATCTGGGAGCTCTGCTCCACCGGATCCCCACAGCCATGGCAGTCTCGATGATGTTCGCAACATCAGAGAAATCAAGTAGTCGCAATTGCGAATATCAATAGTGGCCTAGCCACATATAACAACCCGTAGCCTTGCCACGTATATCACAGACTATGGCCCCAGCCATGTCTAACAGCCCGTCGGTGACCCTAA
>NW_018397280.1:1057042-1058856 GCF_002168275.2 Theobroma umbraticum
TCATGTCTTTTTGGCATGTTTCTTTTCTCTTTTATGTGGCAAGAGCCTTTTCGCCCATCACACCCAGTTTCCACACCTTTTCATTCTTTTATTTTCTTGGTTCCTTTATTCCATTCTCTCTTTTCTTTTCATTCGTATATTTGTTCCTTATTCTCATCGAACCAACTATCTCCCCACTCACATTTCATGCACACACTATCTCTTTTGCTCATTGGTCCAAAATCTATCTTAATTCCCTTCCATTTGCCACGTCATTTTCTTACTTTTTTTTTATTTCCTTTGCCGTCCCATGAACCTATAAGATTTCATGCCTTTTTCCACTCTTGGATCCTATTTGACCTCCTTCAAGACCAATAAGATTTCATGCAGCCAAATTATTCTTTTTTTTTTGTTTCAAATCACATTTCCACCCTTACTTTATTTACCATGGGCTATCTTTGCCAAACCATGGTCTTCTTTCACTTTAATACTCTTTATTTTTTTCCTTTTAATCAACTATCACATGGTGGGGTTCCAGATGTCCCCCATTAACGTTTACTTTTTTTTTTGGCACATCATAGTTTGCATGTAATAGTAACTTTCACATTTACATCCCATATTCCACATAACCTAACTTTCCTTGATTAGTTAATATCCATTTAACTTCAAATATTGAAATTTGAAATGAGTCCTCAAACTTTTCTTTATTTACCGTGTGACCCTTCAAACTTTCACCTTTCACAATTTAGTCCTTCCAACATGTTTTAAACTCCAATTTTCTTCCATTTTCCTTCCTTTACATGTGTACAAATATAATATAAGGTTTGCACCCCATCAGCGTGTTATCATAATATTTAAATATATACTTACTCGCTCGTACTCTATTTAATAAAGGTTCGTGGGCTCCACTGATGTCGTTTGTCTTCAAAATTCATTCTCACTTCTTCTCCCCCATTTAGATTAGTCATATACTTTTTCTTTGAGACTTACTTCAACAACAGATAAAATATTAATATTTTTATATTATTTTATTAATAAAATAATATTTTATTCTAAATTTTTTAACTTGTCTCGACGGGATCCAAATTGTCTCACTTTGTCTCTGTTCACTTCAGAATTGCCTTTTTATCTCACTAATTTATCCTCGACAATCTATTATTATTTTACTCTAAAGTATTCCTTTCGCCTATCACCACTCTTTCGCACTTAAATTTATGTCCATCAACCCTCTGTCTCGTCGATGAGATCATATTGGCTCTTATACGAGGGTACGAGATGTTACAATCTCGATCAAGCCACATGTGTGATGTTGGCTAGTATGGCTCCAGATCTTCAAAAGCAACATGAAGCTATGAATGCTCTGGATATTATCATAAACCTTAGAGAAATGTTCGATAAGGAAAGTCACATAGAAAGATTCGACATTTGAAGGGAATTGTTCAGATGTAAGATGTTCGAGGGAAGCCTAGTAAGGCCTCATGTGCTTAGAATGATAGGATATATCACTCAACTTAAGCAATTGGGTTGGGTTATGGATCATAATTTGAGCATAGACCTTATACTTTCTTCACTACCAGAGAGCTATTCACAGTTTGTGTTGGACTTCAACATGAACAAGATTGAGGTAACGCTTTCAGGCTTATTGAATATGCTCACACAGGCCGAGAATACCATTACGAAGGAGAAGGCTTCTGTTCATCTTGTCTCTTCTAAGAAAAATAAAAATTAGAAAAGAAAATTTTTTAAGAAAGACAAGGATGAAAAGGCATCAACTTCAAAAGATAGAAAGCCTATTAGAGGAGTGAAGAAGGACAAAGACAATGACAAATGCCATT
>NW_018397280.1:1059068-1059210 GCF_002168275.2 Theobroma umbraticum
GTATGACATATTGAAGGAACCAATGACAAGGAGCAATGAAGAATAGGATCGTAAAAGCGAAAACCTTAGTTGATGGCGATTAAGCTTGTCGACCTAGGTTAAATTGTGGAACAATAAATAATTTTAGAACATTGAATGTTTT
>NW_018397280.1:1059220-1059369 GCF_002168275.2 Theobroma umbraticum
TTGCCAAGATGAGATGTTTTTGGTTTTGGACCTATGGCTAAATAATTTATTTTATGTTTAGGAAACACAGATTTATATTTTGCTAGCATGAGATTCTTAGCTTATATATATTTATATATTTACATTACATCTCATTTTATTTTGGAATT
>NW_018397280.1:1059563-1059760 GCF_002168275.2 Theobroma umbraticum
GTCATAATGATAAGATCATTGTGAGATTATTTTTCTTTTGGTTATGAATCAAAACGGAATTAATGAGTTGACTTAGATAAAATTGAGTCCGAACTCAATGAATTCATAATAAGATTATGATCACATTTAGTCAAGGAGCATTATTAATGAAATCTTGGATCTAAATTAAGATTGCTTAGAACTAAATAGCAATTGAT
>NW_018397280.1:1059924-1060163 GCF_002168275.2 Theobroma umbraticum
TGATAGGATTTCATTATGGATAGAACACCCCAAAGGAAAGTAAATAAGTTTGCTTGGCAAGATTTCTATACATGATAGAAACAGTGAGAGCTAATGACACTTTAAAGGTCAAGGGTTATGAAATTATGAAATCCAATAGACAAGATCTATGCACAAAAATTGATTTAATGGGATGCATAAGATGCATTATTCATGAGATGAACCCACTAGTTACAAACCATTAGTAGGATGCATATTAA
>NW_018397280.1:1060173-1060435 GCF_002168275.2 Theobroma umbraticum
ATATAAGATGAATCTACTAAATAATCCACTATGCATGATTGGATAATAATCTCTATTCAACGTAATAAATTCAAAATAGTTGAATACATTGAATAAGATAAATATTTATTGTGCACATCATAAGGTTAGTGGGAGTAAGGTAAGTTACTCATTAAAATGCATAAGATACCTTTACTAGTCTAAGAAAAACAAAATGGGACTAAAGAGTTAGAGCCTAAAAAGGAACTAACAAAAGAATTTAGGATACATGTTAAAGAAGTTT
>NW_018397280.1:1060718-1060908 GCF_002168275.2 Theobroma umbraticum
ATATAAATTAACATATTCTCAAATATTACATTTTGAGTTGTCCTAGTAGAGACATAGTTGCTAAGCGAAAAAGTTCAATCTTGGATACATTAGTAATTGACTCAAGTACAAGTGGGAGATTATTAGTATATGCCCTTAAGCCAATTAGATTGGTCAAGGAACATATATTGCCATTTAATGCATATTTGAT
>NW_018397280.1:1060928-1061013 GCF_002168275.2 Theobroma umbraticum
AGGTTTTCCTTCATGTTAGTGTAATAATAAGGAGTTATTAAGTACTAATTGGATAAAGCCCATGGAGCATAAAGGCCTTGCAAGA
>NW_018397280.1:1061023-1061164 GCF_002168275.2 Theobroma umbraticum
GTTGTTATAATTATGAGATCACTATGAATCAAAGCTATGTTCCTAAAATTGTTCCAGGTCATTGTATTGTCAAGATAGGATATTGACAATGCTCAAAGACTAATACATGTTAAGCATCCTTACTTAGGAAGTAAGCAATTG
>NW_018397280.1:1061174-1061344 GCF_002168275.2 Theobroma umbraticum
TTGAAGTATATGGGATACTTGAGAATAACATGTAGGTGCTTGTTAAGGAACAAGTTCACTGAACATGACCCGCTATGAGAACTCCATTTGGTATTTAACTTAAGTGTCTATGGAAAATGTTCTCATGTGATAGTCGTGCAACTAGTCCTTGGACTTGAGACACCAGGTCA
>NW_018397280.1:1061444-1061649 GCF_002168275.2 Theobroma umbraticum
TTGAATAATCAAGGGAGCTGGTTGGATAAAACTTAAAAGAGAAGTTGGCAGGTTTAAGCAAACTGTGAAACAGAGAACACTTAGTCGACCAAGAGATAGTGTTAGTCGACTAAGTGCCTACTGCCAGAAGCTAGGTTCAGAGACAGAGATAACTTAATCGACTAAGTAGCAATGTTAGTCGACTAAGAGCATTCTATCTGAAAAT
>NW_018397280.1:1062149-1062299 GCF_002168275.2 Theobroma umbraticum
TTTGAAAAATCCTTGGTTGAACAATCAAGGTAGTGGATGTAGGTCTTTGACCAAGCCACTACAAATCTTTTTGTATTGTCTTCCCTGTTTTATTTTTCATTTCATTTTTTTGTTAGATTATTCCTTCATCTTGCATTTAATTTCTCTTCA
>NW_018397280.1:1062309-1062528 GCF_002168275.2 Theobroma umbraticum
ACTTGCCCCCAATTAGAGGTCAAATTTAGTAAGAGCTAAAAAATGCTATTCACCCCCCATCTAGCACATTTATTTGGGACCAACAAGTAGTATCAAAGTAAGATCCCTTACTCTTAAGGCTTAACATCCTAAGAAAGATCCAAATGGCTCTTTACAAATCTATAGTTGCTAAGGGACAATCCACAGACAGACCACTTTTGTTTGATGGATCAAACTACC
>NW_018397280.1:1062538-1062981 GCF_002168275.2 Theobroma umbraticum
CACTAGAATGTCAATCTATATAAGAGTAATACATTATGAAATGTGGGATGTCATAATTGATGTACCCTTCATTCCCTCAACCATAAATGTAGTGACAAATGAAATTATTCCTAAGCCAAGGGCTGAATGGACTAAAGTTGAAACCAAAAAAGTTCAAACAAACTTCAAGGCAATAAACACTTTACGTTGTGCCTTAACTCCCACTGAGTTCAACAAAGTGTTAAGCTGTACCACAGTTAAACAAGTGTGGGACAAACTTAGGATTATCCATGAAGGAATTCTCAAGTTATGGAGTCCAAAATAGCTCTCCTAGTACACAACTATGAAATGTTTAAAATGAAGCCTGGTGAAGGCATCACCAGCATGCTTGATAGGTTCACAAATATCATAAATAAACTCAATCAGCTAGGCAAACCAATTCTTGAACATGAAATTGTCAAAAG
>NW_018397280.1:1063081-1064878 GCF_002168275.2 Theobroma umbraticum
TGCAGCCAAAGCTCCTAAAGTGAGAAATATTTGATTTTCTACCTTTGTACAATTTATATGGGGTTTTTGATATCATGGCCCTTATTGATGCTCTATTAAGAATATATGCCATTGTATTGACAACTTCTGCCCAAAAGTATTTGGGTAGATTGTTTTCACGAAGCATGGTTCAAGCTATTTCTTTTAAAGTTCTATTTTTCCTTTCTATAACTCCATTTTGTTGGGGTGTTCTAGGTGCAGAGAAGTTGTGATCTATCCTCTTTTTATTACAAAAATTTTCTAAATCATCTCCTTCAAATTCTCCTCCATGATCACTCCTAATACTAACAACGACAAGTCCTTCTTCATTTTGAACTTTCTTACAATGATTCACAAATGCAGGCAGTGCATCATTTTTATGAGTAAGCAAGTAGACCCAAGTGTACGTAGAGTAGTCATCAATATATCACAAAGCCATATGATTTGCCTCCTAGGCTTGTTGTATTTATTGGACCAAACAAATTGATATGTAGCAACTCAAAAGGTCTAGAAGTTGAAATAATCTTCTTGGTTTTAAAAGATGTTCTAACTTATTTACCTAGTTAACATGCATCACAAATTTCATCATTTTCATATCTAAGTTCAGATAGTCCTATAACCAGATTCTTCCTTATCAATTTTGCAATTGTATGCATGCTTACATGTCCAAATCTCCTTTGCCATAACCAACTATTATTTTCATCATTTGCCATAAGACACGTTTCACAATTAATCTCACGATCTTCTAGAAATATAACATATATATTTTTAATTCTTTTTCCTATGAATGAAATTTTATTAGTACTAATGTTTATCACCTCACATTTACATGAATTAAAACATACTTTAAAGCCTTTATCACACAATTCACTGATACTTAATAAATTGTGCTTTCAACCTTTGACAAGTAACACATGACTAGTTTGAGTTTGAGAATTCTTACCAATAGTTCCTCTACCATGAATTCTACCTTTTGAGTTATCTCCAAATGATACATTACCTTCCTTTTTCTTGTCCAACTAAGCAAATAAGATTTTGTTTCCAGTCATGTGTCTCGAGTAGCCACTTTCCATGTACTATGGTTACTTTTCCTTCAGTTGAGCTCTTGAACATATGTTGTTTCAGTTAGGCTCAACTTGCAAGACCGATTTTTAGTTTTTCTTAAGAAATACCCAACCTTGATGGGTCCTTAAAGGTTAGCTGTTACATAGGATCCTTTTGGAACCTAAATCCTTTTTGTTTTCTGTATGCTTCTGTTTCTATAACAATTATAAGATAGGTGACCAAGTTTATCACAAATATAACACTTAAGAGAAACATTAGCAGGGCTTCTCTTGAAATATGTTTTTCTTCGTGGTGTTTTATTTCTTGCATTCTTAAGAGCAGTATTTTCATCAATGGCTTTTTGCAATGCTTCAGTCTTTTTTTTCAATTCCAATCTCAAAATTTCATAATCAGTTTTTGAGTGTTCAAGTTCAATTTGAAGTAAATTCTTTTGTTCAAAAATAGAGTAGAAATCATGATTTATCTTTTCTAAATCATTCTCAAGAGATGAGGTCTTTCTTTTCAAAGCCTTATACTTGATGCAAGCTTTTCAAACTTATCACAAAGACATTCATATTCATCTTGAAGTTCATCCATAGAAATGTCACAAGAAACAGAACATACCTCAGGTTTATCATCTCTTGCCATCAGACATAAATTTGCCCTTTCTTCCACTTTTTCTTTTTCAGTATCTGAACTTGAAACATCACTGTCTGACCAGGTTGCAGCCACCAT
>NW_018397280.1:1064978-1065652 GCF_002168275.2 Theobroma umbraticum
GTGCCAATAATCAATGAGTTTGAAGATGTGTTCCCAGATGAATTACCAGGATTGCCCCAAAAAAGGGAAATTGAGTTTTGCATTAATTTGATTCCTAGCACGGAACTGATATCTAAAGTTCCTTATTGAATGGCACCGACGGAAATGCGAGTATTGTGAGGGCAATTGCAACAGTTGGGAGAAAAGGGATTTATCCGCCCAAGCACTTCCCCTTAGGGAGCTCCGGTATTATTTGTGAAGAAAAAGGATGGGAGTTTAAGGTTATGTGTGGATTATCGAAAGTTAAACAGTGTGACGATTAAAAATAAATACCCCTTTTCCAGAATTGATGATTTATTTGATCAATTCCAAGGAACGAGATGTTTCTCCAAATTAATCTACGCTTAGAATATCATCAATTAAGGGTTCGAGAAGAGGATATATCAAAGACTGCATTCCGTACGAGGTATGGACATTTTAAGTTTTTGGTGATGTCTTTTGGTTTAACTAATGCTCCCGCCGTATTCATGGATTTGATGAATAGACTATTCCAGCTTTCTTTGGATAGATTTGTAGTGGTATTTATTGATGATATCTTGGTGTATTCTCAAAATCTTGAAGAGCATGAACAGCACTTGAGGATGGTGTTGCAAACACTTTGGGAAAATGAATTGTATGCCAAGTTCTCTAAATGT
>NW_018397280.1:1065662-1066075 GCF_002168275.2 Theobroma umbraticum
TAGAAAGTGTTAGTTTTCTCAGACATGTAATATTAAAGAAAGGGATTAATGTGGATCCTTAAAAAGTGGCAACGATCCAAACTTGGTCAAGACCAAGTACAGTTCCGGAGATTCAAAGTTTTCTGAGATTGGTCGAATATTATCTTCGATTTGTGCAAGACTTCTCAACAATCGCATCACCATTGACAAAGCTGATGCGAAAGGGAGTTAATTTGAATGGACTAATGAATGTGAAGATAGTTTCCTAAGATTAAAGGCGTGTTTGATGTCGGCACCAATCTTAAGTTTACCGACGGGCAAGGAGGGTATGTTGTGTATTGCGATGCATCAAAGGTTGGATTGGGATGTGTGCTAATGCAAAACGGAAGAGTTATAGCATATGCCTCGGGACAACCTAAGAAGCATGAACAGAA
>NW_018397280.1:1066085-1066657 GCF_002168275.2 Theobroma umbraticum
CATGATTTGGAGATGGTAGCGATAGTGTTTGCCTTAAAGATTTGACGCCATTATCTTTACGGGGAAAGCTTTGAGATATATACTAATCACAAAAGTTTGAAGTATATATTTTAGCAACGTTATCTCAATTTAAGGCAACGTCGATGGATGGAATTGCATAAAGATTACGAATGTACTATTCAGTATCACCCCAGTAAGGCAAATGTGGTAGCTCATGCCTTAAGTCAAAAATCCATGGGGAGTTTGGCCCACATGTCAGTTGAACAGAGAAATCTAGTGCATGAATGGCAAAGTTTGGGCAGCATGGGAATGAAAATGGATATTGGCGGTCTTAATACTCTTATTGCTCATTTTCGAGTACGGTTAATGATTTTAGATTGAATTCGCAATGCTTAAAGTCAGGATGAATTTGTGATGAAAATTTTGGGTTTGGAAGAATGGGATCAAAGCTATGAATATGGAGATGATGAGCTATTGAAGTATGGATTCTGAACGTATGTGCCAGAGCCACATTACGACCTATACTATCCACCCAAGAGCCACTAAGAAGAAGCCCACATTACGGCCTATAC
>NW_018397280.1:1066757-1067195 GCF_002168275.2 Theobroma umbraticum
GTCCAAGGTAGCATCTCAAACCTAAACATCGATAACAGATCTCATTATTCAATAATCTCTTATAATTCTATAGGATGGTTTTCTAAAATGAACGGGCCTACGCAGCCTCCTGCCTATAATCTGTGCTACAGTCACTAACTATAAGCAAGACTCTACGTTGACCCTACTACTCTGCTGCTTGACACGAGAATTCCTAGGACTCGACTAAACTTAAGCTCTGATACCAATTCTATAACAACTTCTTCCCTTCGATCGCTATCGACGTTCGAGACTTGTGAGTAAACCTATAAAATCTCAAACAAGCCTTAATTTGATCTCCACATCATATCACATATTAACACCAATAATCATTTACACCATATATTCACATTGATTAAAACATAGCTATTTGATACAAACATCTAAATTTAATAACTACATATACAACCAGTCATAGTA
>NW_018397280.1:1067839-1068530 GCF_002168275.2 Theobroma umbraticum
ATACCAGCAATTTATTCAAAAATGGGAAGTTGTGCTTTATGTGCAATTAAATACATTCATGCTAATTAACCATTAAAAAATGAATTTAAAGTAATCGACTATCCTCATGCATAGCATCAAATCAAGGCTGTCACATAACTAAAAAGGAGCAGTTGCAACCAATTATTTTTCATCATGTAAAAACTACTTACGTAAAAACCAAAAGAGATTTCACCCTTGAGTACGTATGAAAATGGCAACATGTGGACCTGCTACCATTTCATATCATCCGGGAGCTCCACTCTACCGGATCCCTACATGCCATGGCTATCTCAATGATGTTGGCCAACATCGGAGAAAAATCAAACGGTCGCAACCGCATATGATTATTTGTGGCCTAGCCACGTAAAATCAGAAACATTGGCCTCAACCATGTCTACCAGCCCGTCGGCTACCCAAAGGTTCTCTAGCTAGAGCTCGCTTGTGCACAAGGGTCACAATTAACTGGATTGACAACCGACCTACTCTCGAATCTCCTGTTACCTTAAAACCATTTAGAAATCACATCAAGTTTTCAAAGGATCGTTTTAAACCATTTTTTTCAAAATATCAGTCAAAGTAGCATTCTAAAACCGATTTTTTTAATCCTCTTACTATATAAATCTTTTTGCCTAGGTTTAGTGCCTAATCCGCATGGTGAATAAAGATTTAT
>NW_018397280.1:1068822-1068981 GCF_002168275.2 Theobroma umbraticum
CAAAACATTGAAAATGCTTGCTTCTCGATTTTTAAATTCTTTACATATATAAACGGTATACATATATATAGTCAAATCCATTTTAAGCATTCGGTATTCACAATTTCCTAAGGTCACTACCAGCTCATGCTTTCCACAATTTGCATTGAAAATAAATCA
>NW_018397280.1:1069261-1069477 GCF_002168275.2 Theobroma umbraticum
CCTAAATTTCCTTTGCTGCCACCAATACAACTATACTTTAAAAGTCAATTTAAAGGCACACTTTCAATGAACTAACAATTTCCTACTTTCTTACCATAGAAATCTTGAATCATCTCACCAGTTCAGCTCAATCTCAGCTATGGGGAAGGAAGAGGAAAGGAATTCATGTAGGGGAAGGATAAAATGAAAGAAACAAGGGAAGAAATGGAGAGAAGA
>NW_018397280.1:1069663-1069838 GCF_002168275.2 Theobroma umbraticum
GTGCAAGTGACGGTGGTGAGGAAAGAAAGAAGAAAAATGCTGAATGACCCAAAGGAAAGAAGGTTCTGGTGTCCAGCTGGTCAAGAAGAAAAACATAGAAAATTCTCTCCCTTTTATGGAGGGCCAAAGAGTGGAAGCATGAAGAAATTTCAAGAAGTTTCAAGGTGAGTTGATT
>NW_018397280.1:1070077-1074355 GCF_002168275.2 Theobroma umbraticum
TTCTCATTCTTTTTATTGAGTCCTTCCATCACTTTTAAAATTATAATTTTTCTTGTACTTCCTTTCTTGACATGTGTATGAACATAATATGAGATTCGTACCTCATTCGCTTGTCACCATAATATTTAAATATATACTTATCCGATAGTGCTTTATTTTGTCAAAGCATACGGGTTCCCTCTAGCCTCATGGTTTTCTTCCAATTTTCCTCTTTTCTTCCCCTCCCCTACTTAGATTAGTCCTATAACTCTCTATTTTAACTAATTTCACTGATAAATAAAATATTAATATTTTAATATCATTTTGTTCACAAAAATATTATTTCATTCAAAAATATTCTTTCCGCCCCTCGTCGTTCTCTAACACTCAAACTTACCTCAAATACCCTTTATTATTCTCAATAGAGTCTCATCGATCGTTAAATGAGGTTACGGGGTGTTACAAAGAGTGTGAAATTTGAGAGGAAATGGTGGAAAAATGAAGAAAATCTCGATTTTAGGGCTTTTTACGCTAACTAGATAGCCTAGGGTTGACTATGTAAAGTCTATAGTCGAGTTTGGACTTGAGGATTTCACACTTTTCCCCCTTACAATTGACTATGGAGGGTCTATATTCAATCTTGGTCCAAAATACCTGTTTTACTCGATCTTACTTCACATAATTGACTGTGAAGGACCTATAATTGATCTTGGACTAGAGTGTTTGACTTCCCTTACATTTTTACTCCACAAGATCGACTCTGTGTGCACTAAGATCAACTCTTTAAATCTAATTACAGAAGTGGAAAAATACATCATTCGTATTGTAAGTAACATAATCACATCCTAAAAAAAAGTTTATTAAAGTAAGATAAAAAAAACCTTTTATTTCATGATTTTGTTTTTGGACACCACCACACCAATGATTGATTTCTCAACCAAACACACATACCACTTATTTTTCAAGAATGCTTTCAACTTAAACCTTGAGTGAATAAGGTGTGGAATGCTAGACTATGAGATCGCAATTGATTTTGTCTCTCTTTTCTTCCTATAAATTAATGGGTATTTTTCTTTCAAGAAATTAGACAATAATGGGAGAGAGGAAGAGAGGATCAGCAAAGTTAGGAGGAGGAAGAGAGAAGTAATAGCTAAAACTATTTCAAGAAAGATATGTACGTGTGTTTTCTTCCAATCTCTTCTTCTTTTATTAAACTCTTGCCTGAAAGGTTTAATCAAGATCAAATACTTTTGAATCAACCTTGACCATCCATTTAGAGTTATGGATGTATCAAACATGCTCCATAATTATCAAAATTAAAATTAAAAAATAAATAATTTAATTCTTTAATTATCATTTAGAGTTCTTGATAAAATAAAATTCCTTGTTGAATAGTAACTCTTACTTTATTCTTATCCATCTTTATTTAAAAATAATAATAAAAAAATGAGTGATAGTTGAACATGGAGTCTCCTTTTATCAACATGGATGTCTAGAGACATTTCGCAAGAATCCTCCTAGCATTATCTTAATTTAAGATAACTCTTGTCATTAATTAAGACAAAACAAGTTATCTTGTCAAAATTGGGACAAATATGTTTTTTTGTCTAGATTAAGACAAAAATATATTTTTCTTGTTTTAAATTAAGACAAACATGTTTTCTTGTCTAAATTAAGATAAAACATGTTTTCTTATCTAAATTAAGATAAACATGTTTTCTTTGGCTAAATTAAGA
The DNA here is from genome assembly GCF_002168275.2 of Theobroma umbraticum. NCBI lineage: Eukaryota > Viridiplantae > Streptophyta > Magnoliopsida > Malvales > Malvaceae > Theobroma > Theobroma umbraticum. Next base: position 1,071,793 of record NW_018397280.1, read on the forward strand.
CAAAACATGTTTTCTTGTCTAAATTAAGATAAAACATGTTTTATTGTCTAAATTAAGATTCAATATGTTTTCTTGTCTAAATTAAGATAAACATGGTTTCTAGTGTACATTAAGACAAAACAGGTTAAAGCTACCATTTTTGTACAAAATTTAATTTGTTATATAAAACATGCATTCCAACTCAAACAAGTTGAATTCTATGAAGCTAAGTGGGGAATCCATTTGGACATGGATATTCCAAGCTCTAATAAATTTAGAATTATTCTTAATCTCATTAAGATAATTCAAGCTTATTAACCAAGAAATCACTCCATCATTGATTCATGGTTGCACTCTTGGATTAACTATAATTACAAGAAATGATTCAATACTTGATATTAATTATTAGTTGTCCAATTCTAAACCTTGAAGTGTGAACCTCATAACCATTCAATGACAAAAGGTGATATTACCATTTTACCTTTTATGTCAATTTTGTCTTCTAGTCTCAAATTTCATCCAATTAGTGATTCAATACTCTAGATTTAATCTTTGGAGTATCAAGATGTGATGAGTAGCTAACTCATCAATTTACTGGGTCCAGATTAATCACCAATCTTCCTGAAATCACTAAAAGTGATGTAAATGCTATGAATTGCATTATTTAGATATATGTTCCCAAATGTTCATCTAGATTATAATCCCTATATATGGAGTCTAGATCAATGCTTTATGACAATCATGCCAATGGTATATCAAAGATTGTAAAGAGATAAAACACAAGTTCATTATCCATTAAGATTTTGGTAGTACTATAAATAAATGCATAAGTGTGAAATCAAGATTTAAGTAATGATTAAACTTAAATTTGATTCTCATATGATTCCAATTCATATTATAGTGTCATTACTTGAAGTCAACCATTCCAATGATTTGAGGCACATCATGCCTTTGAAGTGAAACGCATTCATTTCATTGGAAGTAATTTAGACATTATAGCCTTAGCACAATAAAGTGACCAACTTTGTTATATGGTTATGAACAATTTTTAGATTGTATTAAAATATTATCTCCTATGTTTGACTCTTCATATAATTGCATTTTAATATCTCAATAGCATCATGTTACCTTAATAACTGGATAATGAATGCTTACTTAAAATGAACTCTTCATCTTATTATCAAAATGTCCTTTCATTAAATGAAATTAAATATGAGAATATATTTGCTTTTCAAGGCACCATATTCTCAAATTCCTAGCAATCTCCCACTTGCCCTAAAGCAAGCATGACATATCCTTCATTCCAAGACCTTCTAAGTGACCATTGAAACTCTTTTATGTTAAAGTCTTTGTGAATGGGTCAATAAAGTTCTACTTCGTTGGAATTTTCTTCACAAGTACTTTTTCATGTTGTATGATATCTTGAATAAGATGATACTTCCTTTCAATATGTTTTCCTACTTTATGATTCTATAGTTCTTTTAAGTTAGCCATTGCTCCACTGTTATCACAATAGAGTGTAATAGGCTTGTCCATATCTAGAATTACTTCAAGGTCTAGAAGGAACTTACGGAGCCATATAGCTTCTTTGCTGCTTTACAAGCCACAACATACTTTGCCTAAATAGTAGAGTCTGCGATACAAGATTGCTTTGCACTCCTCCAAAGTATGGCTCCTCTTCCAATGGTGAAAACAAATCCTGATGTCGATTTTCTAGAATCAACATTAGAATGAAAATCTGAATTAGTGTATCCGATTGCTACAAGGTCACTTCCAAAATATACAAGCATGTAATTCTTCATTCTACAAAGATATTTAAAAATGCACTTGATTGCAGTCCAATTCTCAATGCCTATGTTTGAGTGAAATCTACGGACCAATCTAATTGCATAGCAGATATCTAGCACAATGCATACCATAACATACATGACGCTTCCAACAACAGATGCATATAGAATTCGTCTCACGATTTCAACTTCTTCTAGAGTTTTAGGTGACATTTCCTTACAAAGTTTGATTCCATGTATGGAGGGCATAAAATCCTTCTTGGAATCTTGTATTGCAAACTTGGCCAAAATCTTTTCTATGTAGGATGCTTGAGATAATGTTATCTTTTTGTTCTTACGATCCCTTATAAGTTTGATCCCCAGAACATAGCTAGCTTCTCCCAAATATTTATATTGAATTGTTGGTTCAGCTAACCTTTAACTGTTGATAACATTCCTACATCATTCCCAATGAGTAGAATGTCATCAACATAAAGGATTAAGAAAACAACCCTTTTATTCTATATCTTTTTACAGATACAAGGTTCATCAGTATTTTGTTAGAAATTGTATGATTTGACAGTAGTATCAAATCTTATGTTCCAAGACCTTGATGCTTGCTTAAGTCCATAAATGAAACTATGCAATTGATAGACCTTATGTTTATGTCTTTTTTTAATGAAACCTTTTAGTTGAGCGATATAAATTCACTTTTTAAGATCTTCATTTAAAAATGCAATCTTAACATCTATTTGCCATATCTCATAATTGATAACTCTATTATATAGAGTTATTTTGACTCATTTTGGGAGCTTAAG
>NW_018397280.1:1074455-1074574 GCF_002168275.2 Theobroma umbraticum
AGCACTATCGAGTAAGTATATATTTAAATATTATGGTGACACGCGAATGAGGTAGGAACCTCATATTATGTTCATACACATGTCAAAGAAGGAAGTAGAAGAAAAATTAGAATTTTAAA
>NW_018397280.1:1074584-1074859 GCF_002168275.2 Theobroma umbraticum
GGACTCAATAAAAAGAATGAGAACTTAAGAGGGTTAAATGGTAATTTTTCGATTTTAACTTGGTCAAAGCTTACAAAGGAAGCTTGACCTTTCTTTCTCTCATTTTATCTCCCACATGGCCGGAAATGCATGTGATGTTGTGAGAAAAATTGGTATAGGTTGGGAAGAAAAAGATAGGGAAAGAATTAATGGGCAAAAGACAAGAACTTACCTATGTTGACTAATCAACTCACCGTGAAACTTCTTGAAATTTCTTCATGCTTCCACTCTTTGGC
>NW_018397280.1:1075116-1075267 GCF_002168275.2 Theobroma umbraticum
ACCGCACCATCACCATAACCAGCCAGCTTTAAGTTCTTCTCTCCATTTCTTCCCATGTTACTTTCCTTTTATCCTTCCCCTATATGAAGTCCTTTCTTCTTCCTTCCCCATAGCTGAGATTGAGGTGAATTGGTGAGATGATTCAAGATTT
>NW_018397280.1:1075624-1075736 GCF_002168275.2 Theobroma umbraticum
TTTCAATGCAAATTGTGGAAAGCATGAGCTGGTAGTGATCTTAGGAAATTGTTAATGCCAAATGCTTAAAATGGATTTGACTATATATATATGTATACGGTTTATATATGTA
>NW_018397280.1:1075762-1076621 GCF_002168275.2 Theobroma umbraticum
TTTCAATGTTTTGGTTGTCAACAATGTGCCTTGTGAGATTTGTGAAGTGCATTCCTGAATAAATCTTTATTCACTATGCGGATTAGGCACTAAACCTAGGCAAAAAGATTTACATTGCAAGAGGATACAAAAAAATCAGTTTTAGAATGCTACTTTGACCGGTATTTTGAAAAAAATGGTTTAAAACGATCCTTTGAAAACTTGATGTGATTTCTAAATGGTTTTAAGAAACCAAGAGATTCGAGAGCAGGCCGGTTGTCACTCCGGTTAATTGTGACCCTTCTGCACAAGCGAGCTCTAACTAGAGAACTTTTGGGTAGCCAACGGGTTGGTAGACATGGCTGGGGCCAATGTTTGTGATTTTACGTGGCTAGGCCATGAATAATCATAAGCGGTTGCGGCCGCTTGATTTTTCTCCGATGTCGGCCAACATCGTTGAGATAGCCATGGCAGGTAGGGATCCGGTGGAGCAGAGCTCCCGGATGATATGACGTGGAAGCGGGTCAACGTGTTGCTATTTTCGTACATACTCGAGAGTGAAATCTCTTTTGGTTTTTACATAAGTAGTTTTTACACGATGAAAAATAATAGTTTGCTATTGCTTCTTTTTACTTATGTGACAGCCTTAATTTGATGCTATGCATGCGGATAGTCGATTGCTTTAAATTTGTTTTTAAATGTTTAATTTGCATGAACGTATTTTATTGCACATAAGGCACAACTTTCCATTTTTGAATAAATTGTTGGTATATTTATATTCTTATGTTTTTAAACCTTCCATTCTTCTGCTTTTAGCTTGTTTCTCGTGCACACCCTACTCACAGGGTCGATGATCACTGAGTCTATGAGACTCACCCCA
>NW_018397280.1:1076631-1078288 GCF_002168275.2 Theobroma umbraticum
TTTTGCAGATAAGTGATCAGCTTTAGGATTGTGTTCCACATCTCGAGCGTGACTACGCCCTAGGTACGACATCTATAGATTTCCACTCTGAGTCGCTCTACTACTTAAGGGTCATTGTGTATAAAATAATCTGGGTTGTAAAAATCGATAGTCTTTAGAGATGTAAATACTAAAGCGTAAGACTAGGTGGGAATGTTTAAATGCTATGATTGGTTGTATATGTAGTTATTAAATTTAGATGTTTTTGTCAAATAGTTATGTTTTAATCAATGTGAATATTTGGTGTAAATAATTATTGGTGTTAATATGTGATATGATGTGGAGATCAAATTAAGGCTTGTTTGAGATTTGGTGGGTTTACTCACAAGTCTCGAACGCCGGTAGCGATCGAGGGGAAGAGGTCATTACACTCTTCAAACCCATCAAAGTCCAAAAACAAATCATAGATTCTAAGTGTTAAAGGAAAAAGTTTTCATTCCCAAAAAGCTTGGCTTGATTTTATTCTCTTTCTACCCATTTGAAACCCCAAGCCATAAATGAATAGTTGGAGCTATTTGGAGTGTATTTAGAGCTAAAAATCTTGGAATCCAACCTTTAAGGCATGGTTTAGCTCATTATTGAAGGATTTGAGCATATGCGTTAGATTGCTAAAAATTTGGCTACTTTTAGAAAAGGTGGTATTTTTCGAAAGCCAAGATTTAATTAGCTTTGCTATGTTTTGATGTGCTTAAAAGGAGTGTCATGACCTAAATCTAGGGATTCGTGACTGGCACGCACAAGCCTAGCAAGCAAGCTCATGAGACTGGAGGAAGCTACCATAGTTAAGTCTTGATAAACACATATATCATAATCATATGGCCACATGGCCAACATCATCTCATATGAACTTAAATCTTTTAGCATTCAACATTATCCCCTCAACTCATAATATCATTCATGACTTAAGCATAACAAACACATGGCCATGCATTGGCTAATTCACTGAGTCATTAAACATCTCATTACATATCATAAGACAACTTCGTGCGGACACATTTCCTTTAGGTGGCATTTGGTACTTTAGAATGCAATGTGATTGCAAGCAATGTCATTGCAGGAAAAATAACATTACAGTGTTTGGTATACAAGCAAAATAAGGATTAAAATGCAGAGAAGATAACATTACAGCGTTTGGTTTATAAGTAATTTGCTGGAAATGTAATGTTAATTTTCAAAATTACCCATAGTTATTAAAATACAGGTTTAATATATTTATTTTTTTATTATTAATTTTTATATAATATCATATTTTAAATATATTTTTAATGTCATATATTTTATTTTGGTTTATTATTATAATCTTATATATTTTATTTTCATTTCTTTAATATAATTTTTTATATTATATATTTTATTTTACTTCTATTATATAAATTTTAATTATTTATATTTTATTTTATTTTAATTTTTTATTTTTATATTATATTTTTATTTTAATATTTTTTATTTTAATTATAATATTATAAAATATTTTTAACAAGGTAATAAAGTTGAAGGGTAAAATGTCTTTAAGAACATTGTAGAGTGCAATGTAATGTGGTTAGTGTAACGACCTTTTCTCCATGATCGCTACCGGCATTCGAGACTTGTGAGTAAACCCACCAAATCTCAAACAAGC
>NW_018397280.1:1078388-1083684 GCF_002168275.2 Theobroma umbraticum
TCCCAAAATGAGTCAAAATAACTCTATATAATAGAGTTATCACTCATTATTGAAGAATTTGAGCTTAAATAGTTGGATTGCTAAGATTTAGTTATTTGTGAGAAAAGCTAGCATTTTTCAAAAGCTCAGAATAATTAATCTTTTGATGTTCTAATGTGTTTAAAGGGGAAATGGAGTTAAATTAACTCATTGGCAAGCTAGACGATGATTGGAGGTTAAGGATTGAAGGTTGGTAGGGAGTGCCTCCCATTGTCAATGTGAGTTGGTTTAGTTTAATATGCATGAAATGCATGACACATGAAAAAAGCATTGCATTGGTATAAAATGAAATATGTACGCCTAGATGAATGAACCTAGGCTAGGAAACATATATGTGTATATGTATATATGTAAATTGTGTGTGATTGTGTGTTGTGATGAGAGCCACATAAGTGGCCTACGTTGTGTATGTGCCTAGCCTAGATGTCTAGAAGTTATGATGAACCCCTAGGAGTAGATTACCCTATGTGAATGATATGTAAGATGATTTGATTGAATGATGCCTAGGACACTTATAGGCTCTTAGAACATAATTGAGCTTAAGATAATTAAAGCTCGATAAATGTGAATTAAGGTTTGATAAAGAAATTGTGAATGATACAAACATAATGGCCTTATTTGTGGATTTGTATTCCCATCAAGGAATAAATTTCGGACATTGATATGATTTGTGGTTGAGTGGATTTTTGTCCCCTTGTGACTATTTGTGTGCTTGCAAGGATGTGGTAAACAGGGACGGTGGTACTAATCTCACTTATGATTCCTACCTATAGGGCTTTGATGCCATCCGTTGAGATTACTTTGGGTGATGCCGACATTAGGAGTTTACTCCGGTTGGTGAATTGTTCTCTGCTAGCTGCTTTGACCTTGTGCATACTATTACTTTGGCAGTGGCTTGGCCCTAAGCGAGATCTGATTCTCTACTGATTAGGCACTATGTGTGACCTGACTATGTCCAAGGGAGGACCACTCATTGATTTGATTTATATAGGATGTGAGATAGCCATGGAGAGGCTTAGCTAAATTTGATATGATTTGATGTGATACTTTAGTGACTAGAGTGTGCCACAAAAAATAATTTGAATAACTTTGATTGGCTTTGAGGATAAGCCAAATGATATAGGTAATGATCTTCAGAGACATTGAGGATGACGATATGCCTTCATATTAGAGATTTAGGGATAATGATATGCCTTATATTTCGAGATGTTTGCAAGAACATCTAGTTGCACTAAAGGCGCATGTGTTGTATATATATATTTTATATAAACATATATGATTTTATTTATCTACACCATTCACTTAGTATAATAGTACTTACTCATTTGTATAGTATGTGCAGATAAATAGGCCAAAGAGCTATGTGGTAAAGGTCATCTAGCGATGAAAGATTTTGGCATCGGTAGGTTCTGCATTTTGGTCTTTTTGTTGAGTCAGTTAAAGCCTTCCATAATGGATAATGTGTGTAGGCACTAAGTGCCATATTATATTGTGTATTAATGGTTAATATGTATGAACCCATTTGGATGGCCAACATATGGCCCTATTAACATTTGTATGGAAATTAAGCTAGGGATGCTGTATTTTACTCAAATTTCTTATGAATATTTGATTACTGAATCCTTTGGCTTATGCATGTTTCAACATGAACTCTAAGGCTTGCTCGGGTCTAATGGGCTTGCCTGGTAGGCTCGTGTGCAAGTCATGGGCCCCAAGTTTGGGTCGTGACATACACACCTTAAAGCATTCAGCTCGATGCTAAATCATAAGCTCTCCAGCATGCAACACATCATAATCATATATAAATTACAGATAGCTCTTACCTCAACCTTTTGTGTTAATAACATTGTCATAACATCATATAACATAATTCACATTTCAAAACCTAAAGCATGCCACTATGTAGTCCTCACATCATATCGTATCATATCATATCATAGAGTGCTCCTCCCTTGGACATCAGTAAATCACGCGTGTCTACCAATTAGTGGAGAAATAAATCACACCCAATGCCAAAGCAACTTGTGGAATATCAAACTAATAGTCTGAAGCAATCTCTCCACGGACAGCATCACAATCCTCATCTGGGGCAATATCCTAATAGACGGCATCACCCGGAGTATTCTCCATAGGTGGCAACGTAATCATCATTAGGAGTAATCTCATGATGGATGGCATTGTACACAACAGGCGGGACAAAACCACCATCCCTATCGATGGAACATGCATAGTCATAGGGATGTGGACATACTCAACCTCATAATATCCATCATCCATAATTGCTCCATGGACAGAACATACATAATCAACATCATAACATCGTCTGGAATCATCCATGGATGGAGCATACATACCTCACATCATATCATCGTCCGGAATCATCTACGAATGGAACATACATATCTTTTATCATATCATCGTCCAGAATTATCTTCAAACGGAACATACATATTTTATATCATATCATCATCTAGAATTATCTTTGAACGGAACATATATATCTCATATCATATCATTATCCGGAATCATCCATAGCTAGAACATACATAATCAACATCATAACGTCATCCAGAATTATCCACAGACGGAGCATAATCCTTAACACAATATAATTTATGATACTAGTCATCATGACATAGTCAATCATTTGTAGTCATGCCTTTTTTCTCATCTCAAGAACATAATCATTGGTACGTTAATTACTTAGGTTAGGACAATCTTTCTAGATAATTCACATAATTCTCATAGCATTCACTAGCCTAGAAATAACATTTCTAGACATATTTATCATGTACACATTCATATTAACATCATAACATTGTCCAGAACAATCCACGGACAGCACATGCATCATGTGCTTGATAATTATTGTCACGCATGATCTGATTCATTTCATCATAGTTTACTTATATCACCATCATATCACATTCTACATTCAGCCTAGGTATATCCTTCTAGGCATAACATACATATTCTATAACATTCACTAGTCTAAGCATAAAACTTTGAGACAAGTTGACCATATAGACATTAAACATAGTGTCATCAATAACATTACATTAACTCATATTTACATCAACATCGTTAGCCTAGGCATAATCCTTGTAGACATATCACATCATTCTTACATATTTTCTAGTCTAGGAGTTCTACCTCTAAACATGCTTATAGCTCCTACATAGCATATGTAACACCCTTAATTTTTGATGTAAACTAAGAATGATTTATAAAATATGTGGAGTCTTGAGGACTTTGAGGATATGATATGTATGCTTAGTGTTTAAGAGTGTATATGTTGACACTTAGGCAAATTTTGAGGAAAAACGTGATAAATCTCATAGTTTAAGGTTTTTATCTAAGTTTGATGTCATGATTATAAATTTGTATGTATCGGATGAAGTTAAATGCACAATTTGAGGTGTGATATTAACAAGGAATGATTTTAAGGTGTTGAATTTGGATTTTTGGAGTTTTTGATAAGCTTAGAACTGCTTATAGGGGTGAAAGTATTGATACATATCCCTATGTATCGATACATTCTTAGCAAGATGAACAACAAAGGCCTTAGGAAACATAGTCTATCGATACATTTGAGAATGTATCAATAGATTTGGCCAACAACGAACATGCATCGATACATTTTCTAAATGTATTGATACATTTAAAGCAGAGAAAACCTAAAAGCATTTTGCTTGAAATGTATCGATGCACTTATTTGAAATTAGGGCAAATGTATTGATACATTGCCAAATGTATCGATATATCAAAGAGAAAGGGCAAAAATAAAAAGGGGTTTCAAAGTCATTTTTACCCTATTATTTCTCAGCTCTTTTTCTCACTTTCTCTCTAACCTCTCAAAACCTTAAGCCCCGAATAGATTTCTGGAGTGATTTGGAGCTAATCCAAGCTTGGGGAAATGTTATTGAGGTAAGATTTAATGTTTCGATCGGTTATTTTTCAATTTAATCAATTAGATTCTAAGAAATCTAATTTGTTTTTCTATTTAGTGAATCTACCCCGGTTTGGCTTGGATTGAGGAATTTGGAGCTAAGGATCATGCAATATAACTTCTAAGGTACGGGTTTAGCTCGACAAAGAAAGATTTAAGCTTAAATAGTTGGATTGCTAAGAATTGGTAAATTATGCAAAGCTAGCATCTATTTGAAAGTTAGGAATAATTAACCTTTTGATGTTTTGAGGCGTTTGAAGGGAGAAACGGAGTTTAATCAACTGATTGGCAAGCTAGATGGAGATTAGAGGCCAAGGATCGAAGCTTGGTAAGGAGTGCCTTTTATTGTCACTGTGAGTGCGTTTAGTTTAAAATTCATGTAATACATGATGCATGGAAAATGTGCTGCACTGGTACTAGATTTTGTATGTAAGCCTAGACAAATGAACATAATCTAGAGAACAATATAAGTATATATTTTTGGGATTCAACCTCTTGCTCAAATAAGAAAAGAATCAAAAAAATATAATATATAATGCAGTGAAAAAATAAAATAATATCTAATCAAAGAAATAGTCGAATCCTACAGAATCAATGTTTGTGTTTTTCATGTAGCTTTCAAATTAATTATGAACACTCATAAGTTTAAGAGTTACATTTTTTGCTTTAGATATCATAATCAAAAGCCAATTAAATAAAAAATATTTACTTCCTCACCTTTAGGATTTGCCAAATCTTTAGTCACCCAAGTGTTTGGCCTCTAATAGTAATCCACACATGACCAAATAAAACTTTCTTAAAGATAGGGTTTTTTTTTACTTGTGCTAGCAAGTTTTGTTTCCAAAATAAAAGGACCAAAAATTCTCACCGAATCTTATTTTGTCAGACAAAGAAAACTATTTTTCTTTTCTTATTTTATGAAACAATTGAGAAGTGGTTGGAGGCTTAGAATTTTATTTTACTAACATAATATATGTATATAGCCAAACTAATTTGTAACCCTAAATACAATAGTTGTATATTAATTTAATTAAGTCTCTGTGAACTTAATTAATTTTTCACTTTATTTTAGTCTCTTTCAATTAAGTCCAACTTAATTAGTTATCCTTATTTAATCCCAATCATATCACTTAATGTGTGTAACCCATTAGGGTTCTAACATGTTGGCAATAAATATAAATCATAATCAAATATCAATTTGATAATTAATTTATATTTATAGATCATGAGTGGCATCTAGCAATACATCCTGACTGCCTAAATGTTAGAGAATCAATTAAAGAATTTGACAAAGCCCTTCAATGATAA